>NC_090650.1:31717614-31965114 GCF_040937935.1 Hyperolius riggenbachi | reverse complement strand
TGTGCACACTGGAGCAATGAGGTTTTGTAAAAAAAACCCATAGCATTACATTGGGAAGAGATTTTGAAACCTCTAAAAGCTCTTCCCAATGTAATGCTATAGGGTTTTTTACAAAACCTCATTGCTCCAGTGTGCACAGACACATAGGATAACATTAGCAGCAGATTTAAAAACTCAAAACGCTCAGAAAAACTCCTCTGGTGTGTTTCAGGCCTAACACTTATTCCTTTGTACTGTTCACAGTACACATGAAATACTGTAAAGTGGGGGACATCTAGTGGCCAAATGGTAGAAATACACCATAATACATTAAATTATATACCAATAAATAAATCCCCCATTGAAATTAACCCCTTTCCTCCCCCACTATCCCATAGTTACAAAAATATAACATTTGTATGTTTAAAAAAATGACATAAAAAAAAGAGGGACTCAACGTTTTTAATATATATGTCATAAGGGTATAATACTGTTATTTTTTGCAAATAAGGGCTTGTAATTACAGTAGATCCCTCTCTCATCAGATAATGATAAGAGAAGGATCTATCTTTTGGCCTTATTGACCAGTGTATGGCCACCTTACTTCTAAAGGTGGCCAAACATCTATGGACTTGGCGACCTATCGGCCATCCGATTTGATAATTATTATCCAAATGGTTTAAAATTGGTGCCGCCAAGTGCATGCCTGATCAACAATGCTGAGTATGTCGATCGGACCTGCGGCAAGATGTCAGCCATTGTGGTTGATCGGGTGCGCGGCGGTAACGGCAGGCAATGAACGTGACAAAACCCCCTATGCTGCCTCTCCCCCCTCCCCCAATGTTCAATGTGCTCCCCCAATGGCCAATGTACTATGCATTCCCTGTCCGTGGCTTCTGCTGGCTCCAGGTTTTTTCCTCCATCCAGACACACTCCCCATATGGACACGTGTGTGACGTCACCCACATTACTCTGGCAACCACATGAGGCAGATGTGTGGACTGAGACCGGAACCAGCGGTGGACACAGACAGATAATGTATAGTGCACTGGGCAGGGGGACATTGAACATTGGGGGGCACAGCATTGGGCTGGCGAGGCGGTGGATGAGGCGTCACAAGGCCAATTCCTAATTGATTT
Organism: Hyperolius riggenbachi; assembly: GCF_040937935.1. Taxonomy (NCBI): domain Eukaryota; kingdom Metazoa; phylum Chordata; class Amphibia; order Anura; family Hyperoliidae; genus Hyperolius; species Hyperolius riggenbachi. Next base: position 31,963,996 of record NC_090650.1, on the reverse strand, counting down.
CAGCATGACATTCATCTGTAATCGGACTGCAGTGTATGTGCAGCCAACAGATCTCTCTCTAATCAGATTCGATTGTAGAGAGATTCGTCTCTTGGTCGATATGCCCATGATCTCTAGATATATGGCTACCTTTAGTGTCTGCTCTTACTCTGTTTAGTTATTTATTGTATTTATAAAGCGCCAACATATTACACAGCGCTGGACATTAGATAAGGTTACAGACAATATTTAGGGGTGACATACAGCAATACGACAATACAGGAATACAAGAACGACCAGATCATGCAGCACAGTATGAGTACCAGGTAATGCTTAGTCAGTCACTGGATGGAGTATGGAGATTAGGCAAGTTAGGTTCACTCAGATGCATAGCATGGATGCACAGTAATGGAGGTGCATGATCAGGTAGGACACAAAAGGAGGAGGACCCTGCCCAAAGGCTTACAATCTAGAGGGAGAGGTAGGGACATGAAAGGTAGGGGACCAGAGTTTAGCTGTGGGTTTAGAGCACTTGTGAGGGGTGGTAGGCCAGAGTGAAAAGGTTAATTTTGAGGGCCTTCTTGAAGATGTTTAAGAAGGGGGCTGCCCTAATGGGTGGAGGTAGGGAGTTCCATAGTGTTGGAGCAGCTCTTGAGAAGTCCTGGAGGCGTGCATGGGACTGGGTGATGCGTAGGGCGGTCAGGCAAAGTTCATTGGAAGAGCGGAGTGAGCAACTAGGTGTGTACCTCTGAGTAAGATCGGAAATTTAGGTTGGACAGGTTTTGTGGACAGATTTGTAGGCCAGACACAGTATCTTGAATTTGAATCTGGACTGGATAGGAAGCCAGTAGAGGGATTCACTGAGGGGAGCCGCCGTGGTGGAGCGATGGGAGCAGTGGATAATTCTGGCTGCCGCATTCATGATGGACTGCAGCTGGGCAATTCAGGTCATAGGGAGACCAGACAGAAGGGCATTGCAGGAGTCAAGGCGGGAAATTATGAGGGCATGGATGAGGAGTTTGGTGGTGGCAGGGGTCAGGATGTTATGAAGGTGGAAGTTGAAGGACTTTGTGAGGTTTTGAGTGTGGGGAGTGAATGAGAGTCCAGGGTGACACCCAGACAGCATGGAGGCTGCAGAGAAGTGTTTAAAAGAGGAACTCCAGTGAAAATCGTGCTTCATTTTTACAATAATTATGTATAAATAATTTCGTCAGTGTTTGCCCATTGTAAAATCTTTCCTCTCCCTGATTTACATTCTGACATTTATCACATGGTGACATTTTTTTCCTGCTGGTAGGTGATGTCACTGGAAGGAGATGCTGCTTGCTTTTTTGGCAGTTGGAAACAGCTGTAAACAGTAAAACACCTGTGATTTCCCACAATGCAATGAGGCTCACAGACAGGAAACTGCCAGGACCAAAGTTCCCACAGTTTCCTGTGGGAGGGTTTCACCACAATATCAGCCATACAGCGCCCCCCGATGATCAGTTTGTGAAAAGGAATAGATTTCTCATGGGAAAGGGGGTATCAGTTACTGATTGGGATAAAGTTCAATTCTTGGTCATGATTTCTCTTTAATACACGGTGTGTAACATTTGGTCCTTCTCTGAGCGGTCTGCTGCCTCTTTGTTGCGTCTGGGATCTCTCCGCCCCTGTGCTGTGAGTCTTTGCTTCAGCTGCTGCGTCAGAGCACTTCAGGACACCAAGAGAAATAATTAAATGTCATTTCGGGGCATAATTGCCGAGCCCCCCGCAGAGCTCGCAATCTTGCGCTAGTTATGAATAAACGTAGATGAATGGGGCAGACAATGGCGCTGTGTGCTTATTATTGCCACACTGTACGGAGCCTTTATTCTATTCTCTGAACCGAGGGAAGAGGAAAGCAGCGTGTAACGTGATACACAGCAGAGATTACAGGAAAAGATCAGCCTGGAAGAGTATAGAATGGTTGGATAGGAAAGCGCTTTCTGTTCCTGATCTCGCTGACTTCTGCTGGGGGGGAAGGGGGAGCGGAGGCATTAATAATTATCTCACTTAGCCGGACCATTCAGAACGGTGACCTTTCCGGATAAGTACGCCGAACGCTCGGCGACCAATCAGAGAAGCCAATGGGTAATTCAGCACGACGCTCCTCCTTGTGCTGATTGATAGGACTCATCGGGGTTCCTCAGACATAGCGGACTCACACGTGGCTCTGTAATGGGTAAACATGTCACCCAGAACAGATGAAGCCTCTGAGGCCCTCTGCCTCCTCCGCTGCCTCCATCAGCATTCTACAGTGCTGATCTAAGGAGTAAAAGGCTCATTTTCTTCTCCCGCAATCTGCGACCCTAGCGGATTCCAGTGTGCTACACACAACTAGCCTTAATGGTTTCCTGTGTATATGGCCAGGCAGCATTGCATAGGGATACCTGGGCTACTAATGGTTTTCTGTATATATGACCAGGCAGCATTATCATGTTTCCCCTAAAATAAGACCTCCCAAAAATAAGCCCTAGCTTATATTTCAAGCATGATTGAAGTATAAGCCCTCACCCGAAAATAAGCCCTAGCTACGGTATACTATAGCAGTGTATGGGGAGGTGGGCAGTCTCTTACCGCACCACCCTTGTGGCTGCGTCCCCCTCCATATAATGGCTTCAGTATCCTATTTAAGATAGTCGGCACCCAGTCTCCACACAGGCTCCGTGACCACGCTCCCCTCTTTCATAATCAGTGTGCACATGCTAATGAGCTTCCAGAGCACATAAGCGCACGCGCATTGATTATGACAGAGGGGAGCATGGTCATGGAGCCTGTGCGGGACTGGGTCAAAGGGTGACGGCTATCTTAAATAGTATACCGGAGCCGCTACAGGTCAACGGAGGGGGATGCAGCAACAATGAATGTGCAGTTAGAGACTACACACCTCCCCATACACTAACATAGCGTCTACCATTTCGAAAAATATAATCCCCTCCCTGAAAATAGGCCCTAGCACATCTTTTTTTTTTTGGGGGGGGGGGGAGGAATTAATATAAAACAGTGTCTTATATTTGGGAAAACACGGTCCGTAGGAATACCTGGGGGGACAGACTGTGGGAGGAAGAAGGTGAGGATTAAGGTGTGATAAGGAGTTTATCGTGTTTGTCTGGCTGGCATGAGGCAGTACCAGATGGTCTGGTTGGCCTTGAGATGCTGGCAGGAGGAGGATGTCTGGCTGGCTTTCATGGTTGTCAGGTAGGGTTCCTGGGTCATCTGGATACGTTGGCTGGGGAGGTTCCTAGGTGGCCTTTAGAAGCTGGCTACAGAACTTGCTAACTTGCCTTCATTGGCTCTCTGCTGAGGTTGCTGTCTGGTCTTTTATGACTGGCTGATGAGGTTGTTGGCTGGTCTTTATTGGCTGTCTGCTGAGGCTTTTGGCTGGTCTTTACATAATGGCTGGTGAGGTTGTTGGCTGGCCCTTATTGACTGGCAGCTGAGGTTGCTGTCTGGTCTTTTATGACTGGCTGATGAGGTTGTTGGCTGGTCTTTATTGGCTGTCTGCTGAGGCTGTTGGCTGGTCTTTACAGAATGGCTGGTGAGGTTGTTGGCACGCCCTTATTGACTGGCAGCTGAGGTTGCTGCCTGGTCTTTTATGACTAGCTGATGAGGTTGTTGACTGTTCTTTATCAGCTGTCTGCTGAGGCTCTTGGGCAGTGGCGAACTGGGAAGTAGAAACACTTTCGAAATCCACCTGCTGGCCAAGCAGCAGTAATTAGGTATTCATGCTCACAGTGAAGACTTGCTGCAGGTTTCTATTGGGAGTGATAACACAGGGTTACTGCTGCTTGGCCAGCAGGTGGATTTCCTCTCCTTTCCCACCTCCCAGTCCGACACTCCTCTTGGCTGGTCTTTACAGACTGGCTGGTGAGGTTGTTGGCTGGCCCTTATTGACTGGCTGATGAGGTTGATGGCTGGTCTTTATTGGCTGTCTCCTGAGGCTGTTGGCTGGTCTTTACAGACTGGCTGGGGAGGTTGTTGGCTGGCCCTTATTGACTGGCTGCAGAGCTTGCTGCCTGGTCTTTTATGACTAGCTGATGAGGTTGTTGACTGTTCTTTATCAGCTGTCTGCTGAGGTTGTTGGCTGGTCTTTACAGACTGGCTGGTGAGGTTGTTGGCTGGTCCTTATTGACTGGCTGATGAGGTTGATGGCTGGTCTTTATCGGCTGTCTGCTGAAACTGTTGGCTGGTCTTTACTGACTGGCTGATGAGGTTGTTGGCTGGCCCTTATTGACTGGCTGGTGAGGCTGTTGGCTGGTCCTTATTGACTGGCTGGTGAGGTTGTTCATTGGCTGGACCTTACTGGCTTGCTGATGAGGTTGTTTTTAGTCTTTATTAGCTGGATGGTGAGGTTGCTGGCTGGTCTTTATCATCTGGATGGTGAGGTTTCTGACTATCCTGTATTAGCTGGTTGGTGAGGTTGCTGATTTTCTTTAATTGCTTTGCTGGTAATGTTGCTGACTGGTTCTTATTGGCTTGCTGGTGGGGTTGTTGTCTGGTCCTTATTTTCTGGCTGCTATTTATTGGCTTGCTGGTTAGATTGTTGGCAGGTCTGTTTTGGTTTACTGGTAAGGTTGTTGGGTGATCCTTATTGGCTGGCTGATGAAGTTGCTGGCTGCTATTTATGGTCTTGCTGGTGAGGTTGCTGACGTGCCTTTATTGGCTGGCTGGTGGGTTGTTGGCTGGTCCTTATTGACTGGCTGATAAAGTTGCATGCTTCTATATATTGGCTAGCTGGCAAGCTTGCTTGTGGTGTGATGAGTTTTGTAAAAGAAAACATTTTTTTTTCAATATAATTTTTATGGTTTGTTTTTTTTAAATAATTGAACTTCTCTTAAGGGCCATTATTAAAAATGTACTGTGGAGGTGAAATAAATAATGCAAGTTCATTTAATTATTGATCAGGGCCCCATTTAATGCACATTTAAGAACTATAAGCAAAAACTAAAACCCTTCAGCTGACTCTCCTCCTTCATATAATGTAAAGCATATATGTGTTCGGGTTTGTAATCCAGAAGTGTTGGAGAGATTTCCCCACCTCCTGCTTGGAAAGGAAATTATGGAAATTCTAAAGGATGGGACCAAAGGAAAACAAAACGCGAAGCATACAGTCAATGAAAACGATGCTTCACTGATAGAGTGTGTGTTTCGCTTTAAACCACGGGACAACCCCCAAAGAAATCAGCAAGGGGTCTGCTCCTGGGATCCAACAATGCATTGTGTCTCTTCTGCTTATTCCGGCCGCCCTAGACTTTTTGCCGCCTGAGGCAAAATTAGAAAAAAAATCGCCCCTCCCCCTCCCCCCGTGGGTCCCTGTCCCCCGAGCTGGAGAGGTAGCGGGCAGGAAGGGGGTATTGGGCCTAGCAGTGGGGAGGGGGGGTCGGAACCCCCCTCCCTCGCCTGGGTCCCCCGATCTGCGCTACCCTCCAGCTTTAAAAAGTGAAGTACCAGCTCTATGATTAAGAGGCAACGGGCGGGTATTACTCACCTTTTCCGTCATTCCATCGTGCACTTCACTGACGTCACTTCATGCAACGCCGTCCACTTACAATACAGTGGGCGGCGTTGCAGTAAATGACGTCAGTGGATTGCACGCTGGAACGCGGAAAAGGTGAGTGATCCCCGCCCGTTGCCTCTTAATCATAGAGCTGGTACTTCACTGCTGGAGGGGAGCGCAGATTGAGGGACCCAGGCGAGGGGGGGGGGGTCCGACCCCCCTCCCCACCGCTAGGCCCAATACCCCCTTTCTGCCCGCTACCCCTCCAGCTCGGCGGGCGGCCCCCCGCACCCATAGACAGGCGGGTGCCGCCCCCCAGAAATGCCGCCTGAGGCAAATGTTTCTCCCTGCCTCATGAGCGGGCCGGCCCTGGTCGCACGCTCTGTGCTTCCATACTTCCTTTGCCCGATCACATGACGTGCATTCGGAGCCTTTCACACCGACTGCGTTTAGTTTTGTTTTTGAAAAGGCATGCAATTTTCCAAACGCAAGTACAATAAAGTTACAATTGGAATTGTGGGAATACATTCATACTGAATGCATTTCCGGTTCTCTAAAAAGGCAGTTATAGTTCTGCTGCATTTATCCTGCCTTTCAATTGAGGACAACTTAGTGAAAAACTCAAAATGCAAAACGTGTTTGAAGTTGCGATTGCATTTCATGATTTTTGGTGTGAAAGAGTCTGTACGCAGCATGGTGCGTGTGGCTGTAAAGGTGGCCACTAGCGATCCAATTTCTAGCGAAAAATTGTTAGAGAAATCAGAAATTCTGATCAGAAGAAAAATCATTCACTACACCATCAACGAACCAATCTTTGCTTCCTATCTATCAAAACCAACTAGAAAATCCAAATTTTGGTTTGACCAAAATCCAATCGGACGACTATTTTTGTAATCGTTCGTAATCGATTGTCCCATCAATGGAGATTATTTACAACCAATCCGATCAGAATTTCTGATTGCTCAAATTATTTTTTGCTAGAAATTTGACCGTTAGTGACCACCTTAAATGGAACCTAAACTGAGAAGGATATGGATTTTTCCTTTTAAAATGATACCAGTTGCCTGACTCTCCTGCTGATTCTGTGTCCCTTTTACTTTCAGCCACAGCCCCTGAACAAGCATGCAGATCAGGTGCTCTGACTGAAGTCAGACTGGATTAGCTGCATGCTTGTTTCAGGTGTGTGATACTGCAGCAAAAGAGATCAGCAGGACTGACAAGCAACTGGTATTGCTTAAAGAGAATCTGTATTGTTAAAATCGCACAAAAGTAAACATACCAGTGCGTTAGGGATCATCTCCTATTCCCCTCTGTCACAATTTCGCCGCTCCCCACCGCATTAAAAGTGGTTAAAAACAGTTTTAAAAAGTTTGTTTATAAACAAACAAAATGGCCACCAAAACAGGAAGTAGGTTGATGTACAGTATGTCCACACATAGAAAATACATCCATACATAAGCAGGCTGTATACAGCATTCCTTTTGAATCTCAAGAGATCATTTGTGTGTTTCTTTCCCCCCTGAGGGGGGAGTGCATAGCAGAACCACAACACTGAAGAACTTGGCAGCCTTCCAGACACAGGCTGACAAGTCTGACAAGGGAAAGATAGGGGGATTTGGTTTCCAAACTCCAAAAATGGGTGATATTAAACTGCTTCACTGTGCTACTCTGCAGAAGGGGGAGGAGTGTTCAAGCCAACCCCCCCCCCCCCCCGGTTACTATAGCTGCACCCCCCCCCCCCCCTTTATTTGAGACTTTTCAATAACAGTTAAATTTTGATAATAAACAATTTAGGCCATGCTTTAGAGTATGTTTTAGATTTTGGCCTTTTGGGTGATTGAGTTTGACACTCCTGCTGTACAGCCTCTGTGATGTGCAGAAATTATGTCATTAAGGCCCCTTTCACAGTGCCTGTAACTTTTTTTTACCATTATTATTATTTTTTCATTCATGTTGGACACGATGGATGAATGTCTTTTTCAACCAAACTAACTATGGACCTGATGCACTATACTGCAGTCAGGTTGCCCTGCGCACTTTCCTGGCATCCTTATGGTTTTTTCGCACCTCATTAACCATCGTACCGTTTTGAGAATACTGTCTATTTATTGTTGTATAGCCTCTAATAATTATCTCCAGCTGCTGAAGGCACAAGGCACTGTGAAGTGTGGAGTTCCTGCAATCAGCAATGTGCACGGGGCAAATGGCAGCAGCGTAATAATCATAGGAAATATCTTGTTGCACATAAAACATGTCTGAATGTAGATTTTACCATTGTTTGTGGACTGTTGATAAGTGTCCACCTGAAAGGGTATCTGAAGTGAAAATAAAGTTATGATATAATGATTTGTATCTGCAGTGCAGCTAAGAAATAGAACATTAATAGCACAGATAGGAGTCACATAATGTTTTCAGTACAGGAAGAGTTAAAAAAAAAACTTAACTTGTTATCTATATAAGGCCCAGTGCACACCGAGCGGTTTTTGGAGCGATCCGCCGGCCGCATCCGCCTCTAAAAACGCTTGTCTAATGTATTGCAATGGGATGGTGCACACCGGCGGTTTGCGGTTTTTGCCAAGCCGCAAACGCGCCTGCTGCTGCGTGTTTGCGGTTTTCGGAAGCGTTTCGTCCTCAATGTAAAGTATAGGAAAAACGCAAACCGCTCTGAAAAACGCTAGTTCAGAGCGGTTTGCCTGGCATTTTTGTTGCAGTAGCTGTTCAGTAACAGCTTTTACTGTAACAATATGTGTAATCTGCTACACAAAAACGCACGCAAAACCGCTAGGTAGGTTTAGAAAACCTCTCTAAACATACCTAGAATCGCTCTGAAATCTGCTCCCAAAACCGCTAGCGTATTGCGGATCTGCTAGCGGTTTTGGTGTGCACTGGGCCTAAAAGAGCTTCTCTGCGCTCTTCCACCCAACTTAGGTTGAATACAGTGCTGTTTTCTGAAGCACTTATACATCATAGAAACAGTGAGACACAACTTCAGATAAGGTTTTACTCCAGGGGAGTTCAAAAGGTCATTAGCTCTGCTCTGTTTCATAATTTAAAATACAGAGTGAGGTTTGTAACTGAATATATGACAGAATGATGCAACGTTATAAAAAAATAAAATAAAAGCTTTATAACTAAAAATAAAATTATGAGGCTCTGTTCTTTGCTACTAATGTTCTATTAATTGTACTACACATACAATTCATTATATCAAAAGGGTTTTTATTTTTCGCTTCAGTGTCACTTGTAGAATCTAGCACCATATTGTTTAACCACATAACGACCGCCTAACGCCGATAGGCGGCGGCTGGTCGTTTGTGGTTTTACATGGACGTTCCATGTCCGTTCACGGAGGGTGTCTCCGTGAACAGCCTGCAAGCCTCCGATCGCGGCTCGCAGGCTAATTGTAAACACACGGGGAAGAAATCCCTGCTGTTTACATCAATACGGCGCTGCTGCGCAGCAGCGCCGTAAAGGAGGTCGGCGATCCCCGGCCTCTGATTGGCCGGGGATCGCCGCCGTGTGATAGGCTGAAGCCTATCAGAGGCGGCACAGGACGCATCGCCATCCTGTGCCGCCCATGGAGCGAAGGGGAGGGAGGAAAGGAGAGGGAGGGAGGAATCGCGCTGCGGAGGGGGGCTTTTAGGAGCCACCTCCCCGCTCGGCCACACGGAGCGGCGGCGATCAGCCCCCCCCTGCAGGTCATCCCCCTAGTGGGGAAAAAGGGGGGGGGGGTCTGGTCGCCCTGCCTTATTCTCGATCTGTGCTGTGGGCTGGAGAGCCCACGCAGCACAGATCCTGCAAAACACCCCTGGTCTTTAAGTGGTTAAACTTTATAGGCTTGCAGGGTTACCTTTATAGTAATTAACCATCCTTTCTAGAAAGACAAATAAGGCAAGGGTAGGTGCTGAAAGGGTGTGGTCAGAAAGGCAGGTGCTGAAAGGGTGTGGTCAGAAGGGCAGGTGCTGAAACGTTGTGGTCAGAAGGGCAGGTGCTGAAAGGGTGTGGTCAGAAGGGCAGGTGCTGAAAGAGTGTGATCAGAAGGGCAGGTGCTGAAAGGTTGTGGTCAGAAGGGCAGGTGCTGAAAGGGTGTGGTCAGAAGGGCAGGTGCTGAAAGAGTGTGATCAGAAGGGCAGGTGCTGAAAGGTTGTGGTCAGAAGGGCAGGTGCTGAAAGGTTGTGGTCAGAAGGGCAGGTGCTGAAAGGGTATGGTCAGAAGGGCAGGTGCTGAAAGGGTATGGTCAGAAGGGCAGGTGCTGAAAGGTTGTGGTCAGAAGGGCAGGTGCTGAAAGGGTATGGTCAGAAGGGCAGGTGCTGAAAGGGTATGGTCAAAAGGGCAGGTGCTGAAAGGGTGTGGTCAGAAGGGCAGGTGCTGAAAGGGTGTGGTCAGAAGGGCAGGTGCTGAAAGGGTATGGTCAGAAGGGCAGGTGCTGAAAGAGTGTGGTCAGAAGGGCAGGTGCTGAAAGGGTGTGGTCAAAAGAATACTAATCATCAACCCATTACTTTCCAGAATACATGTACACCCATAACAGACAGGGCTAAAAAAAACTGCTGATATTGTTTCAGTTGAAGGATTTTAGTTTTTGGGACAAAAACATCCTCTATGGGCTGGTGCACACCGAGCGGCTTTTTGGGCGTTTTCAGATCCGCTTGCGGCTGTGGATCCGCTTGGTCAATGTATCTCAATGGGGTGGTGCACACCAGAGCGGCAGGCGTTTTTCAGAAACGAAAAATGCCTGGGTGAGGCATTTTTTGGATTGCGGGTGCGTTTCTGCCTCAATGTTAAGTATAGGAAAAACGCAAACCGCTCTGAAAAACGCCTGTTCAGAGCGGTTTTGCAGGCGTTTTTGTTACAGAAGCTGTTCAGTAACAGCTTTACTGTAACAATATATGAAATCTACTATACTGAAAACCGCAGCAGCAATACGCAAAACGCTAGCAAAACGCCTCATAAAAATAAAAAAAAGCGTTTAAAAATCTGCTAGCGTTTTGCGGATCTGATTGCGGTTTTTGGTGTGCACCAGCCCTTTTTTAAGATTTGTGGCTTTTATCACTGTCTGTGTTAATAATAGTATAAGAAAGAAGAGCTTGTCTGGGATTCTAATTGTTCCTCACTGGGAATGGTTGACTGCCCATGTTTTGCCAGCGGCAAACCTCCATCCCATAATGCCCAGCATGACCTTTGGCCTGAAGTCCTCTTGCCAACGGGGACGGGTTCGCCGTGGTCCTCACACATTTTTGGCACAGCTCAAATTAGTGAACCTGAAGTCTTTTTTTTTCCTATTTGATTCTATATGGCACTCACAAGATAGTCCATAGTATTTCTGCAGTTGTACGATTCCCCGCTGCACCCCCTCTTTTCTCTCTGCGACCCACTCGGTGGGAGAATCTCAATAGAGGAAGAGGCAGAGCTGTTCTCCCTTGCTCTGCCTCTATGGCGTCAATGGCGCCCCTCTCCACCGCCTTACACTAATATTGCTCGGCTGCGCAGGCTACCAGCCCACCCAAGCACCGTGCACAGTTCTATCCTCTGAGCTGGGTGACGCGTGGTGTGTGCGTGTATGCGCACATTTATAAGCTGACTGGAGCCACGACCCGGAACTACTAGCAGAGGTCGCGGCCACTTTAAACAAGAAGTAACAGATTTTTTACAAGATAATAGGATAACAGATGCGCCAACAGGATAAAAACACTAATAGAACTTAAAAACCTATCTTGGTAATAGAGGAGGTAGTGGTGGACTTACCTCCTCCAAGCAGAACATACGACTGTGGATTTTCAGTCAAAAAAATTTATTGGATACTCCAAATAAAGTGTAACGCGTTTCGCGAGGTACAAACCCGCTTCATCAGGCAATAACAGATAGGTGTAAATAGCATCTGCCAGTATCATCAACGTTGAGCGCCTCAGGAATCATTATAGCTGAGTCAGTCTTCTCTGATGTCTTTTCAAGCCCAAGCCTGCCCCCTTCTGGCTCTGCTATAATGACTCAGTTATAATGATTTCCGTGCAAAGCCAGACTGAATGCTGAGTCTGAGATTTTATCAGGGCTGATAACAAGCAGGCTGAGCAGTGACGGATGAAGCAGAGAGCAGGGTAGGTGTTTTCTCTAATGTTCCCACTGATATAAATGGTGAAATACATGAGGGTGCTTCATCTCTGGTTCACTTTAAGCCTGTAAAGGATCAGGTGAAAGTGTTGTGAGACCACTGTGAGACTGCTGTGGATGAGGTGGACAGCAAGGATCTGACACGTTATGGTAGAAAGGAGAGCAAGGAATCCGGCATCTGTATTCACCCAGGAGCGGGATGAGCGAACGAGCCTGTGTGTCCAGGTTAAAGTTATGTTAGTGCAACAAATGGCTTGCTTGAAGATAGGCTTAGGAACATTTGATAAAAGATCGTTTTCATTATTGACCTCCATAGAAGTGACCTCAGGGCAGATGTTCCTGCTGGTAAACAACAACAATATTCTGTTACTTGTCTTTCTACTCATTTCCAGGCGCCACTCAGTCATCTCACAAAGAACAGACTCTTCCAGTGTCCGGCCTGTCTCAGTACAGTAACACGGGCTGTCTCGTGCGGAGGCCGTGTCTGCAGCCTGCCTCATGTAAACATGGAGTGTGGCAGATCCTGACCAGGACTTGATTCCCGGCATCGCAAGGCCTGGAAAATGGCAGAGTCAAAATAAACATCACGAGACAAGGCAGAGCACAGTCATATCCCGGGAAAGGTCAGCCACAGACAGGGCCTCTTTAAGAGATCCAGGAAAGGGACCAAATCACGGCTGAGAAGTATAGAGAAGTATAGATACATAGGGATGAGAAGAGTCATTTGGAATTTAAAGATAAACTCCAAACTAAAATTGAACTTTATCCCAATCAGTAGCTGATGCCCCCTTTTACATGAGAAATATAATGATTTTCACAAACAGACCATCAGGGTGCGCTGTATGACTGATTTTGAGCTGAAACCCCTCCCACAAGAAGCTCTTAATACCGCGGTACTCTGGGCAAACTGCCACAATGTAACAATGTTCACAGACAGGAAATAGCTGTTTACAGCTGTCTGTAACAGCCAGAACAGCTAGAAAGTTCTACTTAACCTGCCCACAGTAACAATGTCACCATGTAATACATGTCAGAATGTGAATCTGGGAGAGGAACGATTTTACAATGAGCAAACACTGACTAAATCATTTATACATAATTATGGTAAAAAATGAAGCACTTTTTTTACTACATTATTTTCACTGGAGTTCCTCTTTAAGGCAAACGCATAAAAGTCGAAGGAATGTACGAGAGATGCATGAATGGAAGAACAGCTGGATGAAGTGAGGGGGTGATGTACAGTATGAAAGGACAGAGGGATGTATGGGAGATGTATGGATAGACAGAGGGATGTATGGGAGATGTATGGATAGACAGAGGGATGTATGGGAGATGTATGGATAGACAGAGGGATGTATGGGAGATGTATGGATAGAGGGATGTATGGGAGATGTATGGATAGACAGAGGGATGTATGGGAAATGTATGGATAGACAGAGGGATGTATGGGAGATGTATGGATAAATAGAGAGATGAATGGGAGAGGTATGGATGGACAGAGGAATGTACGGGAGATGTATGGATAGACAGAGGGATGTATGGGAGATGTATGGATAGACAGATGGATGTATGGGTAGACAGAGGGATGTATGGGAGATGTATGGATAGACAGAGGGATGTATGGGAGATGTATGGATAGACAGAGGGATGTATGGCGAGATGTATGGATGGACAAAAGGATGTATGAATGGATAGACAGCTGGAGGAGGGGGGAGGGGGGGGGGTTGATGGTAATGGAAATACAGGGAGATAAATATGTGGAACTAGGGTTAGATGGAGGAATAAATGGATGGAGGAATCGATCTGTTAACACAAGCTGGAACATTTTGTAGCCATTCAAGGATAAGTAGTCATTTTGTTCTTAGCATTTCCGCTGGAATTGTCCTAATAACACTTTCTGGGGTAATTAGCAGCATTTTACAGCAGCCACAAGTCTCCTGAATTCCAGCCCAACCCAGCATGCTACTTAATGGATGCTAATTACCCATCAGGATGACGGAACCACACTTCATCCTGCAGCCCAGATAGACAGTGATTCCTGCATAGTATTGCCAGGGGCACGAGAGCCAACCACTCCTAATAATGGGTTTCTCTAGTGCTTTCCTTCTGAGGGACGTAAATCGCTGTTTACATTACATGTAAATACTTCAGACGATGATTTGTAAATAAAGATTTGTAAATATTTCAAATGAAATCCCAACTCTCCAGGATGTATATAAATCCCAAACTTTAATCAGGCAATTGGGTACAGCATAACATGGCTAACATGTTTCGTGTCCTTAAAGTCAGTGGGAACCAATTTTGAAAAAATAAACCAGATACTTACCTATGGAGAGGGAAGGCTCTGGGTCCTATAGCGCTTCCTCAATCCTCTCTCAGTCCCCGCTCCTGCTCTGGCTCCCCAGTCGCAGTATTTTGTCAAATGCTCTTCCTCTGCCGTGAATGAGGCTCTGGAAGTCTTCAGGAGCCCAAATGCTCCTGATAACGGGCCGCTCCATACTGCGAACACGCAAGCACCCTCTCTCGCACGCGCGCAGTATGGAGCCGTCTATCTTTGGGAGGACTCTGCTTCCAAAGACCTCCGAAGTCCCTCGCGCCGAGGGGTTTGAACATTGGAGCCAGTGCTTAAAGAGAACCTGTACCAAAAAAAGTTCCCCTGGAGGGTACTCACCTCGGGAGGGGGAAGCCTCAGGGTCCCAATGAGGCTTCCCCGTCCCCGTAGCTGCAGGCAGTCCAGCGCTGGCTCCCCCGAAGTGCCCCGGACTCCTCCCTCGACAAACCTGACAAGCGCTGATTTATTTACCTTTCCTGGCTCCAGTGGGGGCGCTGTTGTGGCTCTCAGCACGGAGATAGACGGAAATAGCCGATCTCTGTTGGGTCCACTCTACTACTCAGGCGCAGTAGAACGGCCTGACAGTGATCGGCTATTTGCGCCTATCTCCGAGCAAAGAGCCGATACTGCGCCTGCGCTGGTGCCGGGAAGGTAAATATTTACATCCCCGCTGTTCGGGTAGCTTTATCGCTGCCGCCGTGGGACCGAGGAGGACGGGGGAAGCCTCAATAGGATCCGGAGGCTTCCCTCTACCGAGGTGAGTACCCCCCAGGGAAGATTTTTAAAGTTACAGGTTTTCTCTAATGGAGGGCAAAGGGAAAGGAGTGGGAATACGACCCAGAGCCTTCCCCCTCTTTAGTTACGTATCTGGCTTTTTTTTTTCTCGATTCCCATTCACTTCAAGTGTTAGGCCTCGTTCACATTATACATGCTTCCATGGGCATTTGGAAGCGCGTATGACGTTGGTAAAGTGCAAGAACGGCAGAAGGATATAGACAGCCCTTCTGCCGTTCACATCAAAGGAGCTGTGCAGCAGTACAATGCGCTATGATGCGCTTGCGTAGTGCTGCCTGCATTTTTCCCACAAGCGTAAAGCTGATCCATCACTGTCAATGAATGGGATAAGCAGCGCAGCGGGTAGCAGCGCAGATGGCGTGCGATCGTAAGCATTGCGTTCTGATCGCACAGCCATCTGCGCTGCATAGATGTGAATGAGGCCTTAGAATCCAAAATGCTTTGGATTTTCTGGATGGACAGATGGATGAATAGGTGAAGATGGATGGACAGAGGATTGGGTAGAGATTGAGGATGGATGGGCAGACGGATGATTAGGTAGGGATGGAGGGATGGATGGACAGAGGATTGGGTAGAGATTGAGGATGGATGGACGCAGGATTGGGTAGAGATTGAGGATGGATGGACGCAGGATTGGGTAGAGATTGAGGATGGATGGACGGAGGATTGGGTAGAGATTGAGGATGGATGGACAGAGGATTGGGTAGAGATTGAGGATGAATGGACAGAGGATTGGGTAGAGATTGAGGATGGATGGACAGAGGATTGGGTAGAGATTGAGGATGGATGGACAGAGGATTGGGTAGAGATTGAGGATGGATGGACAGAGGATTGGGTAGAGATTGAGGATGGATGAACAGTCGATTGGGTAGAGATTGAGGATGGATGGACAGAGGATTGGGTAGAGATTGAGGATGGATGGACAGAGGATTGGGTAGAGATTGAGGATGGATAGACAGAGGATTGGGTAGAGATTGAGGATGGATGGACAGAGGATTGGATAGAGATTGAGGATGGATGGACAGAGGATTGGGTAGAGATTGAGGATGGATGGACAGAGGATTGGGTAGAGATTGAGGATGGATGGCCAGAGGATTGGGTAGAGATTGAGGATGGATGGACAGAGGATTGTTTAGAGATTGAGGATGGATGGACAGAGGATTGGGTAGAGATTGAGGATGGATGAACAGAGGATTGGGTAGAGATTGAGGATGGATGGACAGAGGATTGGGTAGAGATTGAGGAGGGATGGGCAGAGGATTGGGTAGAGATTGAGGATGGATGGACAGAGGATTGGGTAGAGATTGAGGATGGATGAACAGTCGATTGGGTAGAGATTGAGGATGGATGGACAGAGGATTGGATAGAGATTGAGGATGGATGGACAGAGGATTGGGTAGAGATTGAGGATGGATGGACAGAGGATTGGGTAGAGATTGAGGATGGATGGACAGAGGATTGGATAGAGATTGAGGATGGATGGACAGAGGATTGGGTAGAGATTGAGGATGGATGGACAGAGGATTATGTAGAGATTGAGGATGGATGGACAGACGGATGAATAGGTGAGGATGGATGGACAGAGGATTGGATGGAGACTGAGGACAGACAGAGTGAAGAGTGATTATCCTCTGTAAGTGCCTCGGCTGATTCTTCCTGGTAGTTCGCTGCACTTTCATGCATTATATTCCGCCTCTATACATTTTCTTTCCCACAGCCGGAAAGTGAAAAGGGCACATTTCATGTATATTTAATGATGTGTTAGGAAAAGAGATTTTCCATTCTTTGCACGGAATAAATTGGTAAAGGCCGCGGTGTGAATTGTGCCGCGGAGAGCCGTACGCCGCATTGCCCATAAGTGCTCTTTCCAGTCCAGAATTGTCAGACGTCACGCATGATAGCGAGAGATCTTACAGAGCGCCCGGAACAGAAACGTCAGCATCTCTCGTTCGGCATACACTTTATGTCTTTCCAGCCCATTCAGTCTCCTCAATTGAATCTGCCCTCAACATATCACATCAGTTCACTGCTGATTAGGGCAGATTGGCTCAAGTATGATTGGCAGTGTTGGACTGGGAGGCGGTAGAGCTAAGGAAATCCACTTGCTGGCCAAGCAGTAGTCATCAGGTGTTGCTGCTTTCAGTGAAGACTTGCTTCAGGTTTCTATTGGGAGGGATAACACAGGGTTACTGCTGCTTGGCCAGCAGGTGGATTTCCTTAGCTTTTCCACCTTCCAGTCCGATACTGAGATTGGATATGTTGGGAAATTTCCGTACTAGCAGGTCGGGGGATACCAGCGGGGAATCGATGGTGGCATAGCAGTGGCTGGATAGTGTACTGGTTAAGGGCTCTGCCTCTGTCACAGGAGGCCAAGGTTTGAATATCGCCTTTACCTGTTCAGTAAGCTGCACCAGCACCTATTCAGTAAGGAGTCCTTGGGCAAGACTCCCTAACACTGCTACTGCCTCTAGAGAGCACCCTAGTGGCTGCAGCTCTGGCGCTTTGAGGCTAGGTGCACGCTTGTCACTGCCTGAAAAGTTGCGTTTTTTGTCGTGCTTTTTCTGTGCGTGTTTTTTTTTTTTTTTTTTTTTTTTTTGCCGCACATGCGTTTTTCTTGTGTTTTGTGTGCGTTTTAATGCGTTTGCGGTTCACATATACAAAATGCATATGCGTTTTGTAGTGGGAATACATGATAAAACATGTTTTGGTTTTTTTTTTTCTTAAACGCAAGCAAAACGCACTAAAACACAATACCAGTGTTTTAAAAAAAAAAACATATTACAAAACGCAAACGTATGCGGTTTTTTTATGCGGCCTACTGACTAACATTATACGCATAAGTGCTGCGTTTTACGCAATGCTGGCGTTTCTGCCTAGTGTGCTGCCTGCCTGAGTCTGCCATGAGAAAAGCACGATATAAATGTTCTGTGTCTTGTCACAGCGATCCATCGAATGATAAAACACTCACAATGGATTTCTCTATCGACTTCTGCTGGAATCTGTCAGGCCTGAGCACACGTAATGGCGGGAGGGATTGATCACAACCTGATTGCTTTTAGATCGGAGAGGGATCTCTCATATAAGGCCTCTTTCACACTTGGACGTTGCGTTTTAGGGGACGTTAAGGTCGCATAACGCAACACATGGTGGTGTTGAAGTTGGACGTCGGATTGAGCCGCGTTATGCAGCTCTTGGTGCGCTGTTTTCCTTCTGTCTATACTGATAGAACAGCCGCCCCAGGATAGTGATGGGAAGTCCAGATCTTTTTTTAATGGATTCGGATGTTTCAAATCGGATCATTGAAAAGATCTGGATCTTTGAACCGAATCATTTGAATCATTTTACTAGGGAAGCAGACTGAGGGTGAAATGACTAACAGGACACGACTTTCCCTGCACTGTACATTCTGTATGTTATTGTTTCTTCCAGACAGACATCCACTGTGAACCGAATTGTTCATTGTGATGATTCGGATGATACGACTCACAAAAAAGTTTCGGATCAAATGAACGATACATTCATGATCCGGACAACACTACGAGTCCAGGTTACGTCACCACAGTGCAGTGAGTATTAATTAGCCATGTGGCTAGGCACTGAGCATGTGCAAGCAGTCTAACGCAGCTAAAGCCCAGTATAACGCACAGCATGCTGCACTTTCATTCAACGTGTAGCGTTACAATGTAACGCAACGTGGGCACTGTGAACAGCACATTAATTTTTCATTACTGTGAGTTGGGCTGCGTTACAGGCTGCTCTAACGTGGGACTTTAACGTCCCACTGTGAAAGCAGCCTAAATGTGCACTGAGCAGCAAGGAGATGATAGGGATGCAACCAGCGAGGAATGTGTGATGAATATTACTATTTATCAGCATAATACCAGTGGGCAGCATTATTCAGCTTATAGTGTAATAGTGTTGAGTAAGCGTGCAGGGATGTAGCAATAGCCATACTTCTATGGGGCCCTGGAGCAGAGGGGACCCAGGTGGTACTTGATGCGTTCACTATTAACTTTCCTTTGTTTCTCCACCCTCAGACTTTATCTCAGTGCCCAAGGACTATACACAGAATACATTGCATGGAAATGTTAAAGAGAACCCGAGGTGGGTTTGAAGAATATTATCTGCATACAGAGGCTGGATCTGCCTATACAGCCCAGCCTCTGTTGCTATCCCAAACCCTCCTAAAGTCCCCCTGCACTCTGCAATCCCTCATAAATCACAGCCATGCTGCTGACAAACAGCTTGTCAGAGCTGGCTGTGTTTATCTCTATAGTGTCAGTCTGCTGCTCTCCCTGCCTCCTGCAGAACTCCAGTCCCCGCCTGCATCCCTTTCCTCCCTGCTGATTGGAGGGAAGGGACGGGGGCAGGGATCGGAGCTATGCAGGAGGCGGGGGAGCAGCCAAGACTGACACTACAGATGTAAACACAGCCTCACAGCACGGCTGTGATTTATGAGGGATTGCAGAGTGCAGGGGGACCTTAGGGGGGTTTGGGATAGCAACAGAGGCTGGGCTGTATAGGCAGATCCAGCCTCTGTATGCAGATAACATTCTTTAAACACACCTCGGGTTCTCTTTAACTGCCCATTCGACTCATATCCATAGGGTAGGGGCTGGTAGTATTGCTCAAGAGTGCCTAGAGCTAAAGGCCCCTAGAAAATGTTGCTAAGGGGCCCATAGTCATGGTAAATGTTAAAGAGAGCCTGAGGTGGGCTCAAAAAATAAAAGTAGGCAATTTGATCCGGGAGGCTGAGCGGATCCAGTAGCCTCAAAAACCGTCTCTCCTGTGGGCCGTAATGGCCCACTTTTACTTTCATGACCTCTGGGTCACGACACTGGAAAGAAAGATTCATTCTCTCACCAGTGCAGGGAGGCGGGGGAGCTGTAGGAGGCGGGGCTAGGGAGAGAGCTGCCCAATGGCAGCTTTGGAAACCTTGCAGGGACGCCCCTGGCGGGCATTTTGAACAGGGAATCCCTCTCCCCTTTGTGTTTACCTCAGATGGTGACAAATAATGTCACCAATCTTGGGGGTCTATAGCGTGGCGGTTGGAGGGGCAGAGAGCGGAAGTGGGGGGACACAGAGGCATGTCATGAGGCAGAGAACATGCCTCGGTGTCCTATCTGCCCCCCAAGAACCACCTCAGGTTCTCGTTAAGCGTGGTACACACCTTAAATTTTACCATCTCCATGTAGTATGAGGGCCAATAGTTTTTGAATACTATGAGCAGGTTGTGTAGGTCAGTTCTCACCTGATTTTTGCGTTGCGGTACGATGCCATGCTCCTTCCACATCCCACTGCAACGCAAAAAAGATAACAAATATATGACAAGTCCGCCAACAGGGTTATATGTATTGCGCCGCCCCCTGCTCAGTGACGTATTCCCTGCTTGACAGGAAATACATCACTGGGATTACTATCAGTTCGCCCATGCGCACCGGGACGCACCGTTCTCCATCATTCACAATTACTGCTTCACCCATTGACTTCCATTACCCCAAGCATCGTGCGTTAAGTGCGGTCCTTGCGGTAACGCTGTAGACTGTGTGGCAGAAAGAACATTTCCGATGCAACGCAGTAAGTGTAAAAGGCCTCATTGACTTGCATTGCTGTTGCATTACCCTGCGGTAAAACAGGGTAACTTAACGCAATGCACATTTGTAATGCTAGTGTAAAATGGGCCTCAATCAAAATTAAAAGTGTATACCAGGCTTTAGGTGTGTTTTGGGAAGTCAGGAATGCAAAGATCTCACCAACAGAGCTCTTGAAAGACAGGGAAGGAAGGGGAACCTCTGGTACTAGGAAATCCAGAGAACAGAGATTTTACCAACAGGGAAAACGTAGACCACTGGTAATTGGGGAAGCAGAACTGCGAACTCAGGAGCACAGAGATCTCACCATCAGAGTCTCTTAGGGCCCGTTTCCACTAGCGCGGAAACCAGGCCGAATCCGCAAAGTTTTCCCGCAGGCAAATCGGTCGGGGAAACTCTGGCATAGGAAATAATGGCGCCCTAGAGATTCGGCCAACATTTCCTTCAGTTTCCATGCGGGAGGCAGTGATTCCCATAGCCGTGCATGGCACGGCTTCTGGGATTTGTCTGCGTACCCACAGACCCAAAAGTGCCGCTGAGCGTCTCGCAGCCGCGCAGTGGCTAGTGGAAATGGGCCCTCAGAGAGGGGAGGGTTGAGCAGGGGAAGGCGTGCCCCTGATTATGGGCATGGTAGATAGGCAAAGCTGAGAACACTGTGTGCATTGCTCTTACCACAAAAGTCCCCAAAAGATAAGCAGGGAGTGGGGGAGTCACTGGTGTGGGTGTGGCAGATTTCATCGTCACCAGACCTCGAGAGAGGAATCCAGAAGGATGATTGGAGCCCCTGGTAATGGGGTACAGTGAATTATGGCGCAGGTTGAAAAATGTTGCACCGTTCCGCCGATAAATGTATCATAAAACGCTGTTTACCATTTTAATGTAAATACATTACTGTTTAATACATTAAAATGGTAAATTGCGTTTTATTATACATATATCGGCGGAATGGTGTACCACTAAAAAGTAGACAGTCTTGATATGACCCAGGCAAGGGCTTCAAGCTACTTGCAGACCCTTTCTGCTGATTTTGATTGGCCCGACTGAGTTGCATACAGCTTGGCATACAAGCCAGAGTTCTTTTGTTTCATGGACTGTCTCTGCTCGCTCGCTGCCTTAGCGTAACTGCTGTGCCCGTTGATGCCTAGTAATGTCATGTATAATGTCTACATACTTACTGCCATATTGTATCCCTTCAAGACAGTCAGTGAATCCGGCATCATGCAAATCAGTCCTTCACGTCCCTTAAAATCCAGGCGTACATCCAATCCGCTGGATTATAGGGCTTGCGAGGTAGAGAGGGTATTACCTATTTAAGTCGTAGAAATCACAATCAGTAATATTGTTGTATCAGTGCTCCTCTACTGAACAGACCTATGCAGCAAAGCATTCCGCCGATGATTCATTCATTCCAGATACAGCAAAGTCCCCGTTATCTGGAACTCAGGCAACTGGAAGTCTCAACTAACTGGCATGCCTGAGGGGGATATAGGGACAGTGCTTTGCAGGGTAGAAAATACTTTCTGAGCCACCAGGCCCCATACATACAGTATGTTCATCGTTGGCCAATTTTAGGGGGGAAGCCAGTTAGCTTATCTGTATGTTTTTGGGAGGAATCCGGAGTGCCTGGAGGAAACCCACACAGGCATGAGGAGAACATATAACCTCTGTGCTCAGGCTGGGATTCGAACGGGACTGAGTGCTGCAAGTAGAGTCCCCGTAGCTGTAATTTGGGCGCCGGCAATAACCGGACCCCAAATTACATTCCCCCCCCCCCCCCCTTCCAAGTTGCTACGACCGTAAATTTCATCCGCAGCATGGTTACCGTTTTTCATTTGACTCGCCCAGTGCCCAACAGACCGACGGCGTACTGATAAGTACGCTCTTGGAGCTCTGTTACTTCCCATATCCAGTCAGTTTTGGTTTTGATTTTTCTCTATGTATTGATTATGTGAAACCCGACCAGGAGAGACCGTTTTTTTTATTCAGAATGGAATGAGTGGAGCGCAATCAGCAGCCTCATAGCTTTGTGCTGCATTAAATGTTACAATGATAGAGATACTGGCTGCTAAAATAGGAAGAATATAAAGTGATGCTACACACCAAAGTGACTAATAATCACCTAATGATCTGTACATAATTACAGTGACGGTTCCCCCTCATAACTGACACCTTAGTAAGAAATCTCCCTGTGGCTGACCCCTTAGTGACTAATCTCTGTGACAGACTAAAGGTGCGTAAACATGTCCAACTTTACGCCGGATAGCAGGGCTGTGGAGTCGGACCAAAAATCCACCGACTCCGACTCCTCAGTTTAGGATTTCACCGACTCCGACTCCTCTAATTTGCATATTACAGTTTTGTTGATTAACAGTATGTAACGTTAAATTCGTCTCTTAACTGCCAACGCTAGGATTTTACAAGACAACTGAAGTGAGAAGGATATGTAGACTACTATATTTATTCCCTTTAGACTAAAACTAGTCCTTGGTAAGAGTACTTGTAAAAGGTACAGACCGGAACAAAGAACATCTATCAGGCCCTAGGCAATGTGACTGTGGGTACATGTAAGAGTGATGTGCAGGTACTCTGCAGGGGAATGAGGAGATTCTTCCTCTATTACACATTCTTCATGCACAATCTGAACAAGGTTTATGGGTGATAGACAAGACCTCTGTGTTCAATGTGCACAACATTCTCAGTGGATTCCCTGCAGCTCTGTGGGGAGTGCATATGTAGAGTATAGTACTACTGTGTTACAAAGTAAACCTGAGACAGATGAAATTAAAGTTTTATACATACCTGGGGCTTCCTCCAGCCCCCTTCAGGCTAATCAGTCCCTCGCTGTCCTCCTCCGCCACTTGGATCTTCTGCTATGAGTCCAGGTACTTGAGCCAGTCTGGAGTAGTGCGCATGCACACACTCCGCCGCCGGGAGCGTACTACATCTGCGCAGCACTATTGCGCATGTGCAAAATGCTCCTGGCTGTGGAAGCGGCACGTAGCCAGACTGCTCTGACTGGCTGAATTACCAGGACTCATAGCAGAACATCCAGGTGGTGGAGGAGGACAGCGAGGGACTGATTAGCCTGAAGGGGGTTGGAAGAAGCCCCAGGTATGTATAACACTTTTCTTTTCATCCGTCTCAGGTACCCTTTAATTCATAGTCACCAAACCAAATTTTAACAACATATCAAATGATTTGATTTCATCAGCAAAGAGAGTGCATACATTTGCATAAATCAGCATCAATGCAGAATTATTTCCATCTCGTTGACCATCTCTATTAGTGACACGGCTACACATCAGGCTTTATTCTTACAGCATAGATGTTATTTCATATATATAAGAGATTCCTGTGTACACATCATATATACTGTACAGTCGCAATCAGAGGTGTATATCTGACTTTAAAAATATGGGGACTGCTTTATTGAAGCAGCACAAGTAACTAATTTTGATTGGTTTATTTCATTTTTGTGGAATGAACACAGCTATTACTGTATATATACTGTATATACACATTATTTTTAATGACTATTATCTGAGAAATAGAACATTTTATCATATTTTCTATTTTAATTACAGTTACAAACTCATTAGGAGTCGGAGTCTCGGAGTCGGAGCATTTTTTCCCGACTCCAGACACCCAAAATTGCTCCGACTCCACGACTCCGACTTCACAGCCCTGCCGGATTGTCATTTAAACTGGTCGTTTGAACGACTTGAAGTGCAAACAACAAATCGTTCAGATGTCCTGTACACACTGACCAAGAAAGCCACTCGTATCCTAATTTATATGTCGTTTAACCAACTTGATAATGGACTTGATAGAACAATGGACTAGATTAGACAACTGATCAAACGACTGTATGTTTGAACGTCTATTAATTGGACAAACGACTAGAAGTCCTTTGTACACACGTACGGACCTGACAGTCATTTGAAAGACAATTCGTCCAACTGATTCACCAAGTGGATCAGGCAAACCGGCTGTTATCAGTTGCTCGACTGCATACACACGTCCAACTTGTCATTCAAACGACAAGTCTGGTGGAAAATCAGAACGTGTGTATGTACCTTTAGTTCCAGATCCCCCAGTGACAGACCCCATAGGCAGGTGCCTTGCATGCCTTTTGTGTGGTCTAGCCCTGTCTCTGCTCAGTGTTTGTAACAGACCATCTTCATATCACATTGTCACAGGCCTGATTCTGAACATTTTCTGGTTTGGTGAACTAAGTGGTTGAGCGAATCTGGCCCTGACAGTTGTTAAGTACTGTTTGCTATTAGGTCGCGTTGTGATGAACAAATAGTACAAGCATGCAAATAACAGTTTAACAGGAATCATATTTTGCATCAAAGGGAATGGACTCTGAAGTGGCCTCATCAGATTTGGTTACCCGGCAGTTCCTGATACTGATTCCTGAGCCCTCTACATCCTTTGATGTAAATTTTAATCCTGGTTGACCGAGAGTTTACATGCTGGTTAGTTTTTTGGTTAAAGAGGCACCGCAGTGACAAATAGTAGAATGTAGTAAGTTGTTCAGGATACCCACTTTTACGTTATTCAGCATCTGAAACACCTCCTGTATCTATATACCGTATATTCCGGCGTATAAAAAGACTGGGTGTGTAAGACGACCCCCCAACTTTTTCAGTTAAAATATAGAGTTTGTGATATACTCACCGTATAAGACTACCCCTCTTCCAACGTATACCAAATAAAAAAAAAATCATATACTGGTGCTGTACTGTATGTGGTACCCAGTATATAACAGTATATAGTGAATTGACAGGTTGGATTGGTGAGCTCTCCCTCCCCCTAAGTGGATTGGTCAGCTCTCCTTGTCTCCCTGTTTATCAGAGCGGTATGAAAGAATAGATCATGCTGTGCCCATAAAACACGCCTCTTTCACCCCTCTGGCCCACCCTTGTATCCTACTTACCTCCCTCTCTGCCTCTCAGATCTCGCACATGTGCGCCTGCGCCGCTTCACTACAGTCCTCAGCAGCGAGATCTGAGAGGCGGTAACAGGATAGGGGGTATCACCCAGCATCAATGATACCTGGCGTATAAGACGACCCCCAACTTTTCAGAAGATTTTCAAGGGTTAAAAAGTAGTCTTATACGCAGGAATATACAGTAGTTTTATTCAGGAAGAAATTCAATGAAATGGTCGCGCATCTAACCCAGATGCACCTGACAAACACTCACTGCATAGGGCTAATAATCCTCACAAAGGCACAACTGTGCTCATTGCCTTAGAACAGGTGCATTAACCCCCTTGGCGTTATGATTCTTTCTGGATTTTAAGGTCTAAAAGCGGTGAATTTTTTTTGCACCCTTTCAGACCCTAAAAACCCTGCTGCCAGGGAGATCTGCAGCAGTTTTTCAATCGCTCACCTCCCTGGCTCCAGCGCTGCAGTTATGCCTCCATCCTCCGGGTGGCGCTGCAACTCTAAAGTGAAATTACCGGCTGTCGTCATGACGACAGCCGGCGATCTCACCAGCAGGAAGCAGAGCCCCGGAGGAGAGGAAGAAGAATGGCGGCCTACGTCGGGAGGTATGTAGAAACGCTCCCGCTGCACGCATTGCTCTGCATACAGCTTCCGGCGGCTGCCCCGAGCAGAGGTCGGGATTACCGCTCTTAGCTGCGGTTTTCCGCCCCGACCCTAGCTTGGGATTACCACCAAGGAGGTTAAGAACTAATGCATCTCACAATACAAATACTGGAATCAAACTTATGCATTGCACATTAATACAACTTATTATTGGGGGACCTTACCCTTCTCTTTTTGGGAGAGACATCAGTTTCACGCTGAGAAGCATGTTAGCAGGCTTCTTTCGGGATCCCCACCCGAAACTACATTTAAAATCACCCAACGATTTCGGAACATGCGAGTAACGCTGGCTTGGGAGCAGCAGGGCCATATAAAGGGGAAGGGGTGCGGCGTGGGTGGCGCCTACAACCACACCCCAACTAAAAAAAGGAAAGAAATACAATTTAATTCAGGAAGAAATTCAATGAAATGGTTGCATATCTAACCCAGATGCACCTGACAAACACTCACTGCATAGGGCTAATAATCCTCACAAAGGCACAACTGTGCTCATTGCAGTAGGACAGGTGCATTAGAACTATACTTATGTATTGCACATTATTCAACTTATTAGCCTTATGCAGTGAGTGTTTGTCAGGTGTCATCTTGGTTAGATGCGCAACCATTTCATTGAATTTCTTCCAGAATAAAATTGTATCTATATAGTGCTGTATATTGGTATTTAGCCCTGCCCTCCCACTGATGCTTAGCCTAGGCTGGGTACTATGCAGAATTCTGCTCCCAGAGCATGCTGGGAGACCAGATGTTGTTTTTGCTCCCTTCGGAACACACAGTAAACAAACATTCTGCAGAGCTCACCTGACAACAGTAAAGATGTTGAGATAAATTTCAGAATGGAAATCAGGGTGATGACAGATTTTACAAAACGCCCACTAAATAATGTATAAAGCAGTATTGTTAAAACTATGCAATTTGATGAGTTAAAGTGGATCCGAGATCAACTTTTACACATTGCATAATTGTGTTCCTTTCCTATTGTTTAAAGGGCATTCCTCAAGCCAAATACTTTTTTGTTTTTAATGCTCTAATTCCCTATAAACTAAACAAGCCACGCCCACAGGTTTTCAGAGAGCCAAGGCACTTTCAGACAGTAGCAAGGGCTCATGGGCAGGAGGAGGGGGAGGTGTTACTAGCCATTGATTTCAGAGGCAGAGGGGAGGAGGAGAGGGGATTAGGCTGATGGCTCAAGATACAGATAAGCCTGCCTCTGTCTAATGTTTACAACCAACATGGCCGCTGTCATTGTATCACAGGAAGAAATAATCATATTCTATTTAATCTGTTTGGAGCTAGATTTGCTGTGTAAACCATCTAGGGCCATATGCAATTCACTTTTTCACCTGTTTTTTCTCCTATGAGATAATTTTTCATCTTCGATTTAAAATAACTTTTCAGCAATTTTCAACTAAAAATGTACCAAAAAGTAGGTGAAAAAGTAATGCCAAATTTATTTTAAGTATGTTCTTGCTTTCTGGTGGCTTAAAAAGCATTTTATTGACAAGTTTAAAATTATCACCTAGGAGAAAACTCAGGTGAAAAAGTGAATTGCATATGGGCCCTAAACTTTAGGTAACATATATACTTAAGGAAAGGTGGGAGGAAAAGGCTGCGCATCCCTAAACACATGTTGCAATTGAATGGTTAATCGCATAGGCATAAGCCCCGTACACACCTGGCTGTAGGAGCGGCACATGGCCAGACTGCGCTGACTGGCCTAATTAACGGGACTCATAGCAGAAGATCCAGGTGGTGGAGGTGGACAGCGACGGACTAATTAGCCTGAAGGGGGCTGAAGGAAGCCCCAGGTATGTATAACACTTTTCTTTTCATCCGTCTCAGGTACCATTTAATTCGTAGTCACCAAACCAAATTTTAACATATCAAATTATTTGATTTCATCAGCAAAGAGAGTGCATACATTTGCATAAATCAGCATTAAACGCAGAATTATTTCCATCTCATTGACCATCTCTATTAGTGACACGGCTATACATCAGGCTTTATTCTTACAGCATAGATGTTATTTAGTATATATATAAGAGATTCCTGTGTACACATCATATATACAGTCACAATCAGATATGTATATCTGACTTTAAAAATACGGGGACTGCTTTATTGAAGCAGCACAAGTAACTAATTTTGATTGGTTTATTTCATTTTTGTGGACTAAGCACAGCTATTACTGTATATATAAATTATTTATGATAACTATTATCTGAGAAATAAAATATTTTATCATATTTTCTATTTTAATTACAGTTTAAATTCATTAGGAGTCGGAGTCGGTGCATTTTTTCCCGACTCCGACTCCAGGCACCCAAAATTGCCCCGACTCCACGACTCCGACTCCACAGCCCTGGTTTTAACAGGAATATTTAAAAAAATGGAAAAAATGCATTATTTCTCAGTTTTCAGCCATTATAGCTTTAAAATAATAGATGCTTCCATAATTAGAACCCACATATTTTATTTGCCCATTTGTCCCGGTTATTACACCACTTAAAAAGAAACCGTGACCAAGAATTGAACTTCAACCCAATCAGTAGCTGATACCCCCTTTCCCATGAGAAATCTTTTACTTTTTACAAACAAACCATCAGGGGGCGCTGTATGGCTAATATTGTGGCGAAGCCCCTCCCACAAGAAACTCTGAGGACCATGGTACTCCTGGCAGTTTCCTGTCTGTGAACCTTGTTGCATTGTGGAAAATAGCTGTTTACAGCTGTTTCCAATTGCCAAAAAACCATGCAGCAGCTACATCACCTGCCAGCAGTAAAAATGTCACCATATGATAAATGTCAGAATGTAAATCAGGGATTTAAAAGATTTTACAATGGGCAAACACTGACTAAATCATTTATACATAATTATTGTAAAAATTATGCACTTTTTTATTACATTATTTTCACTGGAGTTCCTCTTTAATTTATATCCCTATCACAATGTATGGCGCCAATATTTTATTTGGAAATAAAGGTGCATTTTTTCAGTTTTGCTTCCATCAGTATTTACAAGCTTATAATAAAAAAAAATATTAGTAATATACCCTCTTGACATGCATATTAAAAGGTTCAGATCCTTAGGTAACTATTTATGTTTTGTTTGTTTTTTTAATTGTAATTTTTGTATTTATTTTTTTAGTTAAAAATGTTATTTGGATATTTTTGTTAAATTCCATGTATAGGGAGGACAGAATTTCTTTTTTTATTCAGAAAGACCTTCTCATAGAAGCTGTCGGTCTTTCTAACTGGGACTGAGATCAATGAATGTGAACTGTGTTCCCATTCAATGAACTCCGGGCTAACGGGGGAGGCACGGGAACACGCGTGATCGCCCGTGATAGCGCGCGGCAGCAGACTTTTGGACGTGACCGCAACGTCCAACAGACTAAAATCCCCCTGCTGCGCAGGTCTAATTTTTCAGACCTGACTTGCAGCCCGCTACCCGCACCCGACCTGTAACCCACTTTCTGGTGAATCTGGTACCCGACCCGCACCCGCAGACCCACTACCCGCACCCGACCTGCAAACTGATTAAATCAAATTGGGTACCCGAACCCGACCCGAATTTCGGGTAACCCGCGAGTACCAGCAGTATCCGACCTGATACCCTGTGCGGGTCTAATTTTTCAGCCCCGCTACCCGCACCTGATCTGCATCCCACTTTCTGGTGATTCTGGTACCCACACCCGACCCGCTGCCCGCACCCGTACTGCAACATGTTAAAAATCAAAACTGGTACCTGAACCCGGCCCACATTTTGTGTAACCCGCGGGTACCCGACCTGATGCAGGCCCCTTCCCTGTACACCATCTGAGGTGCTCCGTTCTTGGCTCTAGCTACATCTCTGGCACTGTATTTGGCCTGAGGAAGTGTGTGTTAGACCCACAAAATGCGTTGCCTGTGCATAATTCCTTCCATATGTGTATGAATGTGTCGTTATTGAGGAATGTGTCATTTATTGAGGCAACTCCCTTTATTATTTTAGCTGTTTTTAACACAGTTTTATCTATCATTGGGTGCCTCCTTTGTACCCTGTATACCACTTTGAGGTTTTGTTTCGTTTTTAGCTGGGATTTTACAGCAACGCTGTGCAGCTTTAGAACCGTGCCATCTGACATAAGAAGGTCGTAGTGACCTGAGAGGGGATGACACACAGTAACATGTCCTCGTTTCCTCTGTGCAGACCGTTCTGCTCATGTAGAGGAAAAGCACCACCCTCAGAGGCCTCCACCTTTACCTCTTCCCTTTCTGAGAGCTATAGGGAAAGAAGAAAATAAACATAAAGGTGGCCACTAATGATACAATTTGCCGAATTATCCTTTACGAACAATTCTTTGCATGAACTATCAGAAATGATTGTGGACCACTAATGGACAAAAATCGGATTAATGAAATTGATCGATTTTTGTACCCACTCTTCAGCTCTGCATCGTTTTGCTAATTTTGTCAGAAGTGTGATTTTTCATTTGCTTTCATTAGATGTTCAGTAAACATGTTTTCAGTACATTTGCAATTCTCATGCCAATTTTAATAAGTCTGAACTCTGCCTCATGTAGTGTTCACTCTTAACCACCCTGGCGTTCTGATTAAATCGCCAGGGTGGCTGCGGGAGGGTTTTTTTTTAAATAAAAAAAAAACTATTTCATGCAGCCAACTGAAAGTTGGCTGCATGAAAGCCCACTAGAGGGCGCTCCGGAGGCGTTCTTCCGATCGCCTCCGGCGGCCAGAAGTAACACGGAAGGCCGCAATAAGCGGCCTTCCGTGTTTCGCTTACCTCGTCGCCATGGCGACGAGCGGAGTGACGTCATGGACGTCAGCCGACGTCCTGACGTCAGCCGCCTCCGATCCAGCCCTTAGCGCTGGCCGGAACTGTTTGTTCCGGCTACGCTGGGCTCGGGCGGCTGGGGGGACCCTCTTTCGCCGCTGCACGTGGCGGATCGCCGCGCTGCAGCGGCGATCAGGCAGCACACGCGGCTGGCAAAGTGCCAGCTGCGTGTGCTGCTTTTTATTGCATTAAAATCGGCCCAGCAGGGCCTGAGCGGCAGCCTCTGGCGGTGTTGGACGAGCTGAGCTCGTCCAGACCGCTCAGTAGGTTAAAGGATACCCGAGGTGACATGTGACATGAGATAGACATGTGTGTGTACAGTGCCATGCACACAAATAACTAGACTGTCTGTCTTTTTTTCTTTCTTCCTGAATGAGTTAAATATCAGGTATGTAAGTGGCTGACTCAGTCCTGACTCAGACAGGAAGCGACTACAGTGTGACCTTAACTGATAAGAAATTCCAACTATAAAACACTTTCCTAGCAGAAAATGGCTTCTGAGAGCAAGAAAGAGATAAAAAGGGTCAATAGTTCATAGATTTTAGCTCTGGCATACTTCAATGAATGTGTCATTGAGCAAAAACAATAAAATAGTTACAACTTAAAAAGTAAATTTAAACATAAAATAAAACTGTGGAATATCTTAAAATATCATTTTCAGGAGAAGGAAGATGGATACAGTCGTTTATTTCATTAGTTTATTTTCGCCTCGGATGCCCTTTAAAATTGCAAAAAACGGAATGATGTTTGGCATGCATTTTTTCACGTTAAAATTTGTGTCTGTATGAAGATTTTTGTGTGAAATTGTTTACTGTAGATAATTAGTGTCAATGGGAATTTGAATGCAACATGCAATTTAATGCTGATGAGTCAAAGGTGACAAAACGCGTAGGGTGTTGTTTGGAGACACGTGGGCACCAGCTCATACCTGTAAGTAAGGGACGGGATCGTCCTGCCCTGGGCTGGACTCTCCTGCCTCAACACAATTGCGCTGTATGAAAGTGTGCCTTTCTTGTCCTGGAATTTCAGTCTACTCCTACAACTGGATATTGGACACTCTATTGATCAGAAGTGTCTGTAAATTTCCCCTGATTAGGTTTTAGCTTGATGGGAACCTGGATACTTGTAAAGCGCATTGACCAGCCAAGCGGCCCTGTGATCAATTCTCCACCAGGTCTCTGCTGATACCTCATTGAGCTGGAATGCACTCTGTGCTGCATTGATATACCGTGTGTGAGCTTCAATCATTTGTCTAATTGGGCCGCTATTAGCCCCGTGTGTAAAAGCCTTATTCCAGGCTCTAATGTTTTCTTAGAGCCATGAAGGCACTTAGATATAGAGCTTGTGTTTTCTTAAGGCGAGTACACACGCCATACTTCCGCAAACAACTGGTCCGCCAGCCTTATCAGTCTGCCGACAGTGCGTACACACGTGCTTCTGTCGGCAGAACGTCCGATCAGCAGGAGGGTCAGGTGGACCTGTCGTTTGCGGAAGTATGGCGTGTGTACACGCCTTTAGTGTAAGCACATTGATTAGCTAATTTCACTAAAACCCTGATAAAATACCTGGTTAGGAGACCACAAACACACTGGCCACGTCCTCCACCATGGACTGTCACTGCTATAGACTGTAGTCTTCTCAAAGAAATTCAGTCTGCGCTTCCCCCTTGCAGTGTGAAAAGTGTGAAGCTGCAATGCGCCCATTAAAGCCTATCGACGCTGCGCGTGGGATCGCGCGATTGCGTATGCAAAACTTTGCGCGCGGGACTTTGCGCGCGATAACTAGCACAAAGCGGTGCTAACTCAGCGGTGCAAAGGTTATCACGCCTAAAGTCTTTTAGGCGTGATAACTGAGTTATCACCGCTTTGTGAATCAGGCCCATAGAATCTGAAATGTACTTACTGAATTTGCACCAGCCCTCCCACTCAACTAACCTAACACCCCACCACCACCACAATACTCAATTTGGAGAACATCCAAACTGCTTCAGCTCTGGCTGGCATTGTCCTGACTAATCCCCGCAACAGGCCACATCCCCAAAAACTCTGTGCCACTCTAACTTTGGCAGTTGCCACGCCGCTCAGAATTCTGGGGTGGGGATGAGTACTGCAAGGACTATGTCCCCTCCCAGATATGTTGGACCTCTGCAATTATATGGGGACCCTGCTTAAAGAATGCCTAAAGACTGAGGAGCTATGGGCCCCAGTGCAACTTGGGCCCCCCAAGCACTCTCTATATAACAATTGATACAGCGCCTAAACCAAGAATGGCACAGACAGAGGACTTTATTGGATCCAGAGCCTTCCCCCTCCATAGGTATCTAACTTTTTTCAGCTGGCTTTAGTTATCATCATCATCATCATCAATATATATAATAGACTAAGTGCCTCAACCTTCAAACAAGAAGAAGAAGTACTTTGCATGAGAACATTTATGCGTGCTCAAACACCAAGTTTAAGGCCTCTTTTCCACGGACTGTTGAGCTGTGTGCTCAGCAAGCAGTTACCAGGCAGCAGTGAGCAGATACCAGGCAGCAATAAGCAGTTACCAGGCAGCAACAAGCAGTTACCAGGCAGCAGTGAGCAGATACCAGGCAGCAACAAGCAGTTACCAGGCAGCAACAAGCAGTTACCAGGCAGCAGTGAGCAGATACCAGGCAGCAACAAGCAGTTACCAGGCAGCAACAAGCAGTTACCAGGCAGCAGTGAGCAGATACCAGGCGTCAGCAAGCAGTTACACGGCGTCAGCAAGCAGTTACAAGGCAGCAGCAAGCAGTTACCAGGCAGCAGCAAGCAGTTACCAGGCAGCAGCAAGCAGTTACCAGGCAGCAGCAAGCAGTTACCAGGCAGCAGCAAGCAGTTACCAGGCAGCAGCAAGCAGTTACCAGGCAGCAGCGAGCAGTTACCAGGCAGCAGTGGGCAGTTGTGAGAGTTTGAGAGCCATTTCACTGCCTATTCACAGTCCATGGAAAAGAGGCCTTACCCTAGCAAGTCTGACATTGCAAATCTGGCCTAATTGGCTATTCATGAGGCAATGCTCATGCAAATGCATGCACAAACCAATACCACAAAGCAGTCACCCTGCTACA
Organism: Hyperolius riggenbachi; assembly: GCF_040937935.1. Lineage (NCBI taxonomy): Eukaryota > Metazoa > Chordata > Amphibia > Anura > Hyperoliidae > Hyperolius > Hyperolius riggenbachi. The sequence goes on along the minus strand of NC_090650.1, from coordinate 31,930,141 downwards.
TGCTACATTAGCACTATCCGGCTTAGTGCACACCAGAGCGGTTCGGCAGCGTTTTGCGATCCACTTGCGGCTGCGGATACGCTTGGGTAATGTATTTCAATGGGCTGGTGCACACCAGAGCGGGAGGCGTTTTGCTGAAACGCATACTCCCGAGGTGAGGCATTTTTTGGATTGCGGAGGCGTTTCTGCCTCCAATGTAAAGTATAGGAAAAACGCAAACCGCTCTGAAAAACGGCAGTTCAGAGCGGTTTTGCAGGCGTTTTTGTTACAGAAGCTGTTCAGTAACAGCTTACTGTAACAATATATGAAATCTACTACACCAAAAACGCTTTACAAAACCGCAAAATGCTAGGTGAAATGCTACAGAAAAATAAGAGAAAGCGTTTCAAAATCTGCTAGCATTTTGCGGATCTGCTAGCAGTTTTTGGTGTGCTCCAGGCCTCCAGGAGCGCCACGGGGAGGATTCCCAATGCCCCCTTTTTATACAACTGGGGGGACTGCAGGGTCCCAGGCTCTCTCACTGCCTGGAAACCACAGCGGCACCCCGGGGGGGGGGGGGGGGGAGGCTGGGTGGCGTGGACAACCCGCCCCCCCACCAAGTGTGGCCAGCGCCGGGGAGAGCCGTCTGCACCCACTTCCCAATATTAAAAACAGGCACTTACCTTAACGTCCATTGCGTTCTGCTACATGCGCATTAATTTGGGGGCACCACATGAGAAAGGAGAGAAGCATGGGTCACCCCGAGCTTTAGAGCTCAGGGCTGGCTCACATACAGCACTCCAGAGGGGGGGGGGGGAGGACAGGCGCACTCACTGCAGGGTTCACACCACCGCAGCAAGCCATCCACCACCTGCCTCCAAAGGATACAAACTGCACAAAATGCTTTCCATGAGAAAATTAATGCGCATGTAGCAGAACCCAATGGACGTTAAGGTAAGTGGCTGTTTTTAATATTAGGAGGTGGGTGCGGACGGCTCTCCCCAGCGCTGGCCACGCTTGGGGGGGCGGCTGCCACCCAGCCTCCCACTCCGGGGTGCCGCTGTGGTTCCCAGGCAGCGAGAGAGCACTTTGCAGTATTGGTTTTTTGACCCTGCATAGTTTGGCATGCGAAAGAAAATGCGTATTTGCATGAGCATTGCCTCATGAATAGCCAATTAGGCCAGATTTGGAAAGCCAGACTTGCTAGGGTTATACTTGGTGTTTGAGCACGCAAAATTTTTCTCATGGAAAGAATTTTTTGCAGTTGTATCCTTTGGAGGCAGGTGGTGGATGGCTTGCTCTGGTGGTGTGAGCCCTGGAGTGAGTTGTCTGCGCCTGTCCTCCCCCCACCCCGGAGTGTTGTATGTGAGCCAGCCCTGAGCTCTAAAGCTCGGGGTGACCCATGCTTCACTCCTTTCTCATGTGGTGCCCCCAAGTTAATGTGCATGTTGCAGAACGCAATGGACGTTAAGGTAAGTGCCTGTTTTTAATATTGGGAGGTGGGTGCGGATGGTTCTCCCCGGCGCTGACCACACTTGGGGGGGGGGGGTGCAGCTGCGCCACCCAGCCTCCCCCTCCGGGGTGCCGCTGTGGTTCCCAGGCAGTAAGAGAGCCTGGGACCCCGCAGTCCTCCGGTTGTATGGGGGCATTCGGAATCCTCCACGTGGCGCTCCTGGATAGTGCTAATGTAGCATGAACTAATACCCGCAGGGCGATCGCTTTGCAGTATTGGTTTTTTGACCCTGCATAGTTTGGCATGCAAATGCATATTTGCATGAGCATTGCCTCATGAATAGCCAATTAGGCCGGATTTGCAAAGCCAGACTTGCTAGGGTTAAACTTGGTGTTTGAGCACGCATACATTTTCTCATGGAAAGCCTACTTCTTCTTGCTTCAAGGTTGAGGCACGTACTCTATTAGATAGATAGATGCGGCGTATGCTACGACGCGGGTTGGCTAGTTATTATTATTATGTAATGTTTATATAGCGCCAACATCTCCCACAGCACTGTACAGAATATATTGTTCTGTCACTAGCTGTCAGCCAGAGGAGCTCACAATCTAATCCCTACCATAGTCATATGTCTGCATGTATCATTTACTGTATGTATCCTAGTCTAGGGTCAATTTTGGGGAATCCAATAAATTTATCTGTATGTTTTTGGGAATATGGGAGGAAACTGGAGTGTCCAGAGGAAACCCACACAGACACGGGGAGAACATACAAACTCCTTGCAAGTAGTACTGCTAAAGGGGCCCATACACTGGTCGATTTCAGCCATTGATCGATCTATTCTATGGAATCGATCGATCAGAAATCGATTCTGTTAAATTCCCAGATCCATCAATTTGCAGCTGATTTCAATTGATTTGATCTATCTGACAGGATGGAAAATCTAGGTCGATCTGCTGCTGGTAGCAGATCCATGGCCCATAGAGGTACATTGGATCTAATGGTCCAATAATGCATTTTGATCGATTTCCAATAGATTTAATTCTGAAATCTATTGGAAATCTGTTCCTAGTGTGTGGCACACATTACTTGACTTGACGGGCATCTGCCAGAAATCTATCTGATGGTCGAATCTGCTGCGAATCTATAAGTGTATGACCACCTTAACTCATTTGATGATGTTTGTGGTGATAGGTGCAGGTTTTGCAGGAGCAGGCAGTGAGTTGTATTTCTGAACATTAGTCTGGGCTGCAGAGCGGCCCTCTCTGCAGGCGTCACATTGGTATGACAATAACCAGAGAGTCCTCGGACTGCGTATGAACTCTGCAGTGCATGGCTCAGTGATTCTCTCCTGGTTGGTGTCTTGTCCAATATAAATTCTAATTGTCCAATACGGGTGCAGTGTGCAGTGTGAAACGCTTACTGATTCCTACTTACTAGTTCCTCTGTAAGGCCAGGCTGTCCTCAAGTACAGGTCAGGAATAGGCATCCCGGGAGTTGTAGTTCCTCTGTGGCATCAGGCTGTCCTCCAGCACAGGTCAGGGACAGGCATGCTGGGAGTTGTAGTTCCTTTATAGGGTCAGGGTGTCCTCCAGCACAGGTCAGGGGTAGGCATGCTGGGAGTTGTAGTTCCTCTGTAAGGCCAGGCTGTCCTCAAGTACAGGTCAGGAATAGGCATGCTGGGAGTTGTAGTTCCTCTGTGGCATCAGGCTGTCCTCCAGCACAGGTCAGGGACAGGCATGCTGGGAGTTGTAGTTCCTTTATAGGGTCAGGGTGTCCTCCAGCACAGGTCAGGGGTAGGCATGCTGGGAGTTGTAGTTCCTCTGTAAGGCCAGGCTGTCCTCAAGTACAGGTCAGGAATAGGCATGCTGGGAGTTGTAGTTCCTCTGTAGGATCAGGCTGTCCTCCAGCACAGGTCAGGGACAGGCATGCTGGGAGTTGCGGTTCCTCGGTAGGGACTGGCTGCACGGGTCAGGGACAGGCATGCTGGGAGTTGCAGTTCCTCGGTAGGGACAGGCTGCATGGGTCAGGGACAGGCATGCTGGGAGTTGCGGTTCCTCAGTAGGGACAGGCTGCACAGGTCAGGGACAGGCATGCTGGGAGTTGCGGTTCCTCGGCAGTGACAGACTGCACAGGTCAGGGACAGGCATGCTGGGAGATGTGGTTCCTCTGTAGGGACAGGCTTCCCCTCCGCAGAGCTGCAGGCCGTTGGATGGGGGAGGGTTTGGAGAGATAATCTTGTGTATGGGATCTGAGCTCCTAATGCCGCTCTGTCTTGATGGGTTTATCTGATAATCTGTGACTTGCTTTCCCTTTTCCTGGCTTATCCCTCGGTTATCCCGCCCGGCTTCCTGTCACATGTTGTGGCAGATCCCAGAATACACACACGTTGGCTGCAATTCACCGAGATGCAGGTGGTAAAATACCTCATATGGCATTATAGACGTTTTTTCCAAATTCTTGATGATTTTCACACATACGGTAAAAGTTTGGTAATTTACTGATAAACATCATGACAGTCAAGGCTGGATTTATACTTTTTGTGCCCCTAGGCCAAGTATGTGGGGTTCCCAGCCCATGTGCAGCAGCGCCCCTCCCATTCCATGTGCAGCCCCCTCTTCCATGTGTATCATCCATGTACTGCAGCCCCTCCCATTCCATGTGCAGCCCCCTTTTCCATGTGTATCATTCCTGTACAGCAGCCCCTCCTATTCCATGTGCAGGCCCCTCTTCCATGTGTATCATCCATGTACTGCAGCCCCTCCCATTCCATGTGCAGCCCCCTTTTCCATGTGTATCATTCCTGTACAGCAGCCCCCTCCTCCATGTGTATCATCCATGTACTGCATCCATGTACTGCATCCATGTATCATCCATGTACTGCAGCCCCCTTAGGCTGCACCCGCCAAAGACTCTGCCCTTTGTGGCCTTTCTAGAAATGTGACCCTGATGACAGTTCACTAAGATTTTTACTTCATTTGGCATTGTAAGGAATCCTGCTCTATTCCATTCTGTATTTGATGGATTATTGCAGTGCAGTGAAAATGGTTGAAAGATGTGATACAGGATTTATTTTTAAAGTAAGTTAAAGTGCAAGTCCAAGCTGCACAAAATGAACATAAAATTTGTACTCCAAACCATTATCTTGTTAACTATTTTAATTACTACATAGTAATATTGTGGAATTAGGTAAATATGTTTTTTTATGAACTTTCTTATTTCCCTGAATAGTGTAATTAGTGGTCACCTTTCCTCTGCTCTGTTTCCTCCCTTCTATAACCATCCGAATGGCTGATAGTTGCTGACAGATCCAGGTTGGAGACACCGAACACCTCACTTGTGTTACCTCATGCTCTGATCTTTGTGAAATGACATTTATTGAGGTATTTACCTAGCAAGTTGGTAGTTTACCTCACTAGTCGGTAATTTCAGTTTTCCATGTGGTAATAGCCTTACTGAATTTACATTTCACAATATGTTCAGTAAAATCAGCTGTTTTCTGTGCTACCACATGTGGGACCCACTAGAATTTGCAAATTGCTCTCAGACACGATTGTTAATTAGAGAGTGAAGATGGCAGCCTCCATATTCCTCTTACTTCAGGTTCTCTTTAAAGGACAACTGAAGTGAGAGGGATATGGAGGCTGCCATATTGATTTCCTTTAAAGTGGACCCAAATTAAAAATACAAGATTTCAGAAATAAAATCTATTTTCTAAATTATAGTAATAAATAGCAGCCTTTTTTCAGCTGCATGATGACAAATATAAAATATTTGACATTTATTGGAAAAAACCCTCCCTTCCTTTCATATTGCCGGGACAGGATCCAGCAGACTGATGGATTAGATGGTGTCCAGCAAAGGAGGAATTGCTAATGGCTGCCACCTGTATAACCCTAGTTATGAAAAGAGAAGGGTGAAAAGCATGCACTGAAATGCTCCTAGGCTTGAAGGAGTGTTTATTTATCTTTGTATGTGTCAGAGTGGTGCAACTAAATATTTTTAATTTAAAAAAAATGTTTGGTTTGGGTCCGCTTTAAAGCAATACCAGTTACCTGGCAGACCTGCTGATCCTCTGCCTCTAATACTTTCAGCCATAGGCCCTGAACAAGCATGCAGCAGATCAGGTGTTACGGACATTATTGTCAGACCTGACCAGATTAGCTACATGCTTGTTTCTGGTGTGATTCAGACACTTCTGCAGCCAAATAGATCAGCAGGGCTGCCAGACAACTGGTATTGTTTAAAAGGAAATAAACATGGCAGCCTCTATAGTCTTGCCCTTTAAATGACTTCTGAGGCCAAAAAGGTAATGTATTTTTTACTCACCTGGGGCTTCTCCTAGCCCCGAGCAGCAGTCTCAGTCCCTCGCCGCAGCTGCGGTGGTCCTCGCTGTCCCCGTTGTCCGCCCGCAATGATGGAGACCTGCCGGCGGGGTCTCCTCTTCTTGGTCATCTGGGTGAATAAATAATACATTACCTTTTTGACCTCGGAAGTCCTTTAAAGCGAGCCTTTAGGGAATTACAAAAAATAAAGTCAAATACCTATAGAGAGAGAAGGCTCTGGATCTGATGCTGGGTATACATGGCTAGTTTTTGCCACTCGATTCTCCTGTTTGATCGTTCCGCCGCTCGATTCCGCAGTCAATTCTCTTATCTTCCGCTCATTTTTCTTATCTCTTTCCATTCACTGCTATCTGGAATCGAGTGGCGAAACGATAGGGCGGGAGACCAGACATGTCGGAAATTATCGAGCCATCTTAATGGCTCAAATACGAGCCGTGTATACCCAGCATAACACACCGTTTCCTGTCCTCTCTCTGGATTCCTGCACAGTCTCCGGTTCATGTGCCGCCTCTAGGAACCCTCGGAAGACTTCAGAAGCACTTGTGTCCCTGAGCGCTTCTGAAGGCTGATGGCGTATTGACCAGTTGGTGGAATACCTGCAGTGGGGTTGACAGTACTGGACTGAGGATGCTGAGACTGGACGGCAACGTTCTATAGGATCTACACCCTCTGCATAGGTGAGTATCTTTTGCTTCAGTTTTAGCTAATCCCTTGCAGTAAGGTTACGCAGGCATCACAATGCAAGGGATAATGAAGCAGAATCAGTGCTGAGCTGGGGAGAAGGTGCTGCCGCTGTAGAACTCCTGGGCTGGCTAGGAATACAGTACTGCTGCAAATTTTTTACTACAAATATGGGGTACTAGTAGGTGCGTAACCATAAATCATGGCCCCCTCCCAGCGAAACTTAGATGCCCCCCCCCCAATGTTCTCTTGCCTCCCCTTGATTTGCTATCATGATCTTCACACCCATAACAAGTACAGCCTCAAAAACACCTGATCTGAAGTATAGTCCCCTGTATAGGAGGAATGGAAGGTTAGTAATGCCCCTCCCAGCACTGGGCTATTTTGCGATCGCAGGGGCCTCTCCCTTCCAGTGGCAACTCCAGCTTCAAATTTATTTATATATTTTTTTTGGGGGGGGGGGGGCACAAAGGGGGCACAATGGCTGGCTGGTGGGGCACAATCGGGTGATCAAAATCGATGTTTGTATGGCGAGCTCTAGTTATTTTTTGCTAACTAGTACAGCAATGATAGAAGCATATGTAAACATCACAAACAGAACTCAAGCGCTTTTGAGCAGAGCAGATTGTCCAAATGATGGTGCTATTATTGAAGAAAAGATACCTACAGATGTACTTGGCTAGTTTGCTGGCATGCTTTAAACCTTACTTGCTAGCGAGCTGCTCCTGTGAGGACAGATCACAGACAAATCATTCCAGCCCCCAGCCTGGGTCTACAAGCAAGGGAAGAGGAAGTATCAGGAGGGAGAGAAAAACTGTGTGTGTAATCCCTTATCTTAGTAGCTAAGATTAAGCTAACTTAATGCTTACATAGACTCAGGCTGATATGGAGCGTGCCGCAGTGTAGCACTGCCTATGCTCCCCTCTATTTACGCCCTTGGAGTACTGTTCACCCTTCATAGAGGGAACCCTGGAAGTGATCGCGCTCTCGGTTTAGTTGGGTTTCAGGACTCACTACCTGTGCCTGCACTCAATTCTTAACCCGCACCTATTGTACATGCTGGAATGTGACAGAGCCCCTGACCTCTGGATAATTGTGCCATTTACTAGGACTGTCGGCTGCAGTAATTGGATCATCCACTCTGTAATCTGATCAATTGTGTGGAGCTCTGATCAATTGTGTGGAGCAAGGCGGTAAAACTATCAATATCACACAATTGATTTTCCATTAGGGAAACATGAAACATTGCAGAACGTATTCTTGGCTGTACAGTGAACATGTGAGCTTCATACAGAAGAAAGTTTAATTATCCCACTAGAGGGAAGCCTCTGGGTGACTCGGGGGGGCTTCTCAGATCCTCCTACAGCCTATCGATCCTTGTGCCCCTCCCTGTCTATGTACGAGCCGCACTGTGCTGAAACTACGCTGAAATGTGATTGTAGCGTGTTGGTATCTGTAGCTGCTTAAAGTGAGCCTGTAAGGAAAAAAGTGCCCCTGGGAGGTACTTAAAGAGAAACTGTCGCGAAAATCTTAAAATTGAAAACACATACAAATAAGACGTTTATTTCCCCCAGAGTAAAATGTGCCATAAATTACTTTTCCCCTATGTTGCTGTCACTTACAGTAAGTAGTAAAATTCTGACATTACCGACAGGTTTTGGGCTAGTCCATCTCTCCATAGGGGATTCTCAGCAAGGTCTTTATAAAGACATTCTTTGAAAAAGATGTATACAATGATGCAGTTGCTACGTCTTAACTGCCAAAAAAGTAAGATACCAGCCATCCTCTCTACCTACTATTTTGGCAGTTAGAAAAATGTTGTTGAAAACAAAGAAAACGCTGAGAACATACCATGAGGAGTTGGACTAGTCAAAATGCTGTTGGTTCTGTCAGATTTTAAAGAGAAACCGTAACCAAGAATTAATCTTCATCCCAATCAGTAGCTGATACCCCCTTTCCCATGAGAAATCGGATCAGGGGGGCTCTGTATGGCTGATATTGTGGTGAAACCCCTCCCACAGTGTAATGTCGGGACCATGTTTCTGACATCACACTGTGGGAGCCTTGTTGCATTGGGGGAAATAACAGCTGTTTATAGCTGTTTCCAACTGCCAAAAAAGCAAGCAGCATCTCCTTCCACTGACATCACCTGCCAGCAGTAAAAATGTCACCATGTGATAAATGTCAGAATGTAAATCTGGGAGAGGAAAGATTTTACAATGAGCAAACACTGACTAAATCATTTATACATAATTATTGTAAAAATGAAGCACTTTTTTTCTTATTACATTATTTTCACTGGAGTTCCTCCTGTTTACTTTTTTTGTTGGAGTGGGCCTTTAAATCATTCCAGTCCAGATGTAGTGGATTGCTTGTATCCCCTGGGGATCTCTGGAGATGATGCAGTAATTCCCACATAGGCTGTGCTGGTGGTTCTCCTCAATTGTCCTCCAGGTGCCTCCATGGAGTCCATTGCAGAAATGATTGACGATTGACCATCTGATTTCATAATTTTATGGAATCAGTTGAAAATCGTTGCTGCAACTTGTCCGCTTGATCGATGATTCGCTCGATTTCGGCCGAGGGCCGGTCAAAAACATCAATAGTACTTACTGGAAAATCTAAGTCGCTCGCGGTCAATCGAATGTGCGCCGATAACAGCGTGCGATATTGCAACAACCAACGTACACTACGGACCCCCGTCCTCTGTCCTCTCAAGTGTTAAATGTCATCCCCACCCTGATGCCCTGACAGCGGAGGAGTGGCCGGGAGTCGTGCCGGTGGGCCTGGTGAGAATTTTTAAGCACTGGCACCCAGGGGAGCCAGGCAGGCAGCGTCCCTAGGCCAATTCCTTATAATGTTTTGTACAGCAGGAGACATTGGCAGCGCTTCCAAACAGGCTGCACCCGAATTGACTACCTGCAATAGATGTGCAGAGCTCCACTATGTGGACTAAAATACACAACTTGCAGCATCCCTAGGCTGATTCCTTATAATGTTCATGCTGAACTTGATTGGAAATTGGCCTGCGGTGTATGGGCAGGCAACAGATTCAGAGAGAGATCTGTTTGTTTGATTGCTCTATAGATGTATGGGCACCTTAAAGGTGGCCACACACCATACAATTTTTAAAATATCTGTTCAATTTAAGAATTGCAATCAATTTTTCTGACTGATTATAACATTTCAAAAATCTGACCAATGTACCACACACGTACGTTTAATTTTTCCCCAATTATGATAAAAATGATTGGAAACAAAATTGCTGGGGTGTGTATATTAATAAATTGACAATCTAACACACACCATACAATCTTTAGAAAGATTCAAGAAAAATATCTGGCATTCCGGATCGATAAAAATCGAAGAAAACGGGAAATCCGATCGGATTTTTCAGTCGAATGAAAAAAAAGCTTTCAATTTTTTTGGGAGATCCAATTGTTTTTATCGAAATTGCCGTAAAATCGGATCATTTTATTGTATGGTGTGCGGTCATCTTTAGACTGGACTGTAGACACAGGGACCACTCCTTAATTCTCCCCATGTTTTCTCTTCTAGGCCGGAAGTTTATAATTGCCAACGCCCGAGTAGAGAACTGCGCTGTGATTTACTGCAACGATGGCTTTTGCACTATGTGCGGGTACACCAGGGCGGAGGTCATGCAGAGGCCGTGCACCTGTGACTTCCTGTATGGCCCACGGACCACCACCAGCGCCGTCTCCCAGATCGCTCAGGCCCTGGTTGGATCCGAGGAGCGTAAGGTGGAGATCTCCTTCTACCGCAAGGACGGTGAGTGATGTCATATGTCGCATTGAGAGGTGCATGCTGGGATTGCTGAGACCCTAAGCTTGAAACCTTGTCTGTGCTGAGGTCATTTCTTCTGTTGTGTGATGCCGGTGTGGTGAAATTTTTTGCAACTTTATCAGATTTTGCAACCGGTTGCATTTATTTATAGGTATAGCTATCAGAAAGTGCAACCTAACCATTGCCTTTAACCTATCTGTATCAGAAAATGCAACCCAACCAAACCCTATTCTCACACAGAACCCTCCCCTCTTGCTCAACTAATAACCCCCCTGGAGGGAACAATCCCCCCTCTTGCTCAACTAATAACCCACCCCCTCCCCCCAGGGAACAATCCCCCTTGTAGCTCAACTAATAACCCCCCTGGAGGGAACAATCCCCCTTCTAGCTCAATGGTTGCAAAAAATTACAGGCGTGTTAACAGAGAGGAGCCACGCCTACACAGTCATACACTGTCCTCTATGGCAAGTTGCAAAATATGATGGGTAGCAAAATTTTTCACTACACCGGCAGCGTGTATCAACACAGGATGTTGGCTCTGTGTTTTGTAACAATTAATGCTGGAATATCAGCAGCAGTGTATGGAGGTCATTGGTGTTACTTTATTAGATGAAATACCAGTTGCCTGGCAGTCCAGCTGGTCTCTTCAAAACGCATATGCTTTTTCATGCGTTTTCATATTTATTTATGCAAATCACTAGAAAGACAACAGGAAGTGGAAATACATCCCCCCAATTTTTTTTTTACAATAACGCATATAAAAACACATAAAAAACGCATACCATTGCGTTCCCATTGACTTTCATTATCTGCGTTTTTGATACGTTTATGAATATTATGCAACAAAACCCGCGTTTTCAAAAACGCACACATACAAAACGCATATGCGTTTTTTATATGCGATTTTTCCTGCTGCTCATAGACTTCCATCAGCTGCTAAAACGCAGCGTTTCTGCTATGTGTGCACCCGGCCTGAATGATGATCACTATGTGGTATCGCCACCTTGTTATTGATTTCCTTGGTGCTGATTGGCTTGCTGTTACCAGCTGACCACCCCCTGTAGATTGCTAGTGAGGCTTCAGCAGAGGGCTGGGATTCTGGCTTCCATCACCCTCTTTTCCTGCTGGAATCTCTCGCAAGGTGATCTGCAGAAGGGGCTTCTATTTATAACATGTTCCACTTCTGCCCGGAGCCTTCCTGTAGGATTCATGGCGGAGCTGTGGCTATACAGTGTGAGCACCCAGATCTAGGCCATGTCTGGAAGATGTATAGATAATGTATGTGGTGTGTGCTGAGGCCTCGCTGGTAACCCTTTCCTAGGAGGGCCCCTGCCTGCCCTGTGCCGGATGGAGATGAGCCAAAGCTATATCCATCCATGTCATGTACTGATGAGGACCAGAAAGTCTGAAACAGGATAGATGTATGCTGAGTTCTGTAAAATGCATTAGCTACAGGCTCACTATACATCGGGGGTTCTGGGTGTGAGCCTGGCTTCAGGGGCATAGAGAGATGATTTGCATATTGTGGGAGTGATGCATCATGGGGGAATACACGGTTGCTCACTAAAATTATTGCAAATACCTTCTGTTTAAAAGTGGAACTTTAACCCAGGATTGAACTTCATCCCAATCAGTAGCTAACCCCCCCCCCCCCCCTCCCCTTTTCCTTTCCCACGAGAAAGCTTTACCTTTTCTCAAATAGATCATCAGGTCAACCTGTATGGCTTATATTGTGGTGAAACCCCTCCCACAGTGTGATGTCATGGCCCTGACAATTTGCTGTCTGTGAACCTCGTTGCATTGTGGGAAATAACGGCTGTTTCTAACTGCCAAGCAAGCAGTATCTCCCTCTGTGCATAGAACTCTCAGAAACAAACGTTTCGCAGAGATTACCTGACAAAAGATGTCGCCACCTTTGATACATTTCAGAATGTAAATCGGGGCAAGGAAAGGATTTCCAATGGGCAAAAACTGAGTATATCTATAAATTAATATTGTCAAAAAATAAAAAGTTATTGTTAAAATGAAAAGAAAATGTATTCATTACATTATGTTCACTACAGTTCCTCTTTAAAGCTGATTTACCACATGTACTTTCTGTTTTATAGAGGAACTTTAGCCAAAGGGGAAAAAATTAATCAGTACGTTGCAAAGTGAGAAGAGAGATCAAGAAATGATTGATATTCACCATGTAATTTGTTCATGTTGTTTGAGCCACAATCAATCGGTATGTCCTCATCTTTACTACTGGCAGACAGGAAAAATAAAAATAAAGCAGAGAGTACCAACTGCCGTCACCTATAACCACACCTCCGCAATGCGATAGGCTAAAAGGATGTATATATATACTAGCTGATTTCCTGGCGTTGCCCGGGTATGTATTTGGCTGGTGTTGGCTCCGCCCATTTTTTCTATCCCTAACACACAATTACTCAATGACCAAGTTTGTGAGCTTTGCGGTCTTTGGTATCAATAATTTTCATTGAAATAAAAAAATCTGATTGGCTGTTTGTGGCTCCACCCCCTTTTCTGAATTTGAACCCCAGTCACCCAATGACCAACTGTACCAGGTTTGAGGCCTGTGCCATTAACAGTGCAAGAATGGTAGCAATTAAATATACCCCTTGAAAAGCAATAGGTGAAGTTTGATTCACTTTTGTAGGCTCCACCCACTTTTCTGAATATTAATCTCAGTCACCCAGTGACCAACTGTGCAAAGTTTGAGAACCCTGCCATTAACCTCCTTGGTGGTAAGCCGCCGGAGGGTGCCGCTCAGGCCCTGCTGGGCCGATTTGTTTAATTTTTTTTTTTGCTGGACGCAGCTAGCACTTTGCTAGCTGCACCAGCACCCCGATCGCCGCCGCCGCGCGCCCGATCGCCGCTATCCGGTGCGGCGCGCGCCCCCCCCAGACCCTGTGCGCTGCCTGGCCAATCAGTGCCAGGCAGCGCTGAGGGGTGGCCCGGGACTCCCAATGACGTCCCGACGTCAGTGACGTCGGTGACGTCATCCCGCCCGTCGCCATGGCGACGGGGGAAGCCCTCCAGGAAATCCCGTTCTTTGAACGGGATTTCCTGATCGGAGATCGCCGAAGGCGATCGAAGAGGGCGGGGGGATGCCGCTGAGCAGCGGCTATCATGTAGCGAGCCCTGGGCTCGCTACATGATATAGAAAAAAAAAACAAAAAAAAAAAACTGCTGCGCTCCCTCCTGGCGGATTTTTTTATACCGCCAGGAGGGTTAACAGTGTAAGAATGGCTGCAGTTTACATTTTCCCAGGTAAATTTGTATTTGTCTCCACCCACTGATGACCCGGCGTTGCCTGTGTATGTATTTGACTGGTGTGGGCTCCGCCCACTTTCTAACCCTAACACACAAACACTCAATGACCAAGTTTGTGAGCTTTGGGGTCCTTGGCATCAATAATTTGTATATTCCCATGAAATGAAACAAATCAGATTGGCTGTTTGTGGCTTCACCCCCTCTCCAGCATTTGAACCCCAGTCACCCAATGATCAACTGTAGCAGGTTTGAAGCATCTGTGTAACGATCGGTGTAACACAGAGAGGGTCTGATTACCGGTGATCTGCAGTATCACAGAGAATACAAATATATACCCGATTATTGATGATCTGCAATATCACCGATAATCAGATATATCTCTAACCTCTGGACACCTGGGTAATAAGACAGTTAGGTGCAACAGAAATACTTTGAGGACTGCACCTGAGGAGCAGGTGCACAGCAGTAAAGAGTACTGCACAGTAACACGTTCCTTCCGCAAGCCTGAGACTCTCCCGAGGGAGGGGTCAGGCTAGGAGTAGGAAGGACAGAGTGTGAGTGACACCAAGGAAGGATGTCACCCACAGGTCTGTGAGCTATCTCTAACTGAGGAGATAGCTCTCGAGGTCGGGCAAGCCGGGCCAGCAACAGACAGACAGATCAGGCACAGAGACAAGAGACAGATGCGGAATCCGAAGACAAGCAGAGTTTGGCAACAGAGTATCAGATATACTGATCTAATAGAGTCTTCTGATCTGGCCTGCCTGACTGAAACCTGGCTTTCTGAACCAGTTGGCCCCACCCTGGAGGCTGCCGTGCCAACAAACTATTCCGTGATATACTGCAACAGGAAAGAACGCAGGGGAGGAGGGGTTGCACTTTGCTTTAGATCAGCTTTGAAAATCAGACCACTTACTGTAGGTCCTACCAACTCGTTTGAATGCTTGGGGGTGCAACTTTCAGCTGAGAAAAACATTAACATATTGCTGATCTACCGCCCACCAGAAAAACACTCAGACTTCCTTAAGGAACTTGTAGACCTCCTATGCAACCTAACACTGGAACACCCCAGATGGATTGTTCTTGGAGATTTCAATACATGGGTGGATGACTCCTCTTCAAAACTTGGAATTGAGCTACCTCGTGCCTTACATGAACTGGGCTTCCTCCAATCAATCAGCTCTGCTACTCACAGGAAAGGCCACACTCTGGACCTTATATTCCATACTGGGCTGTCAATAGCCAATGTGGAAATTAATCCTGTTGCCTGGTCAGACCATCACACTATCCACTTCTCCCTCTCAATACCAGCTGTCAAACACCAGGTCAAGAATCAAATAAAATATCGCCGCTTAAAAGGGCTAACACCTCAACATATCCGAGATAACCTTAGCTTTGATGAATTGACTGACTCCAGCTTGGACCCTGATACTCTGGTGTTTAAATACAACAAATGTGTGTCCTCCACCTTTGAGACCATTGCTCCTCTGCGCACCAAATATCTTACTCCACACCATCATGCACAGTGGTTTGATAACGCTATAAAAGAGCTGAAAAGACAAGGCCGAAAACTTGAGAGACTGTGGCGCAAATCTCAGTCCCCAGAAGACAAACATGCCTTAATCCTCCACTTGAAGAGCTACCAAAAGGTAATCACGGGAAAAAAATCATCCTTTCTATCACAAGAGATTGCAAATGCAGTTAACAAACCAGCCCAACTGTTCCGCACAGTGGAAAAACTCTGCAACCCGGCATGTCAAAAACTTAACATCGAGTCTTCAAAGGACCTCTGTGACCAATTTGCCCATTTCTTCACAGACAACGTCTCCGCTATAAGGTCCGCCATCCAACTTACAGCATCTGAGCCTAATATAGCGCCGAAGACCATTAGCAGAGACAATGTAACACCTTGGTCAAACTTCAAAGAAATTGATGAAGAAGTCACATCAAGCATCCTCCTTCACGTCCGCCTAACTACCTGTGACCTAGATCCTGGCCCAACACAGTTCATGTTGAACTGCCCCGACCTGTTCGTACCGGTATTCCTAAAAATTGTTAACTGTTCCTTAAAATCAGGGATATTTCCTGCTTTACTGAAGGAAGCAATCATCAGGCCTCTCCTCAAAAAACCCTCCCTGGACCCAGATGCAATGACCAGCTACAGACCTGTCTCTAACCTTCCCTTTCTGGGCAAGCTAATTGAAAAAGCTGTTTACCTCCAGCTAGAAGCCAAAATCCTACAAAACAACAGTTATGACCCATTCCAGTCTGGCTTCAGGAAACACCACAGCACTGAAACGGCCCTCATCCAAATATGCAACCACCTGCTCATGGCAAGAGACAGAGGAGAGTGCTCCATCCTCATACTGCTAGACCTTTCTGCAGCCTTTGATACAGTTGACCATGACATCTTGATAAACAGGCTACAGGAATACTGCGGCATTGATGGCATAGTTCTTCAGTGGTTCCAATCCTTCTTGAGTGGCAGAACCCACAAAGTGTCTATGGGGCCCTCTCTGTCCACCCCTGTATCACTTAGGTATGGGGTGCCCCAGGGCTCAATCCTCTCTCCCCTGCTTTTCACGATTTACATGTTACCGCTGGGAAAACTAATCCAAAAACATGGCCTGACATACCACTGCTATGCAGACGACACTCAACTATATCTTTCCTTCAAGCCTGGTGTGACAGACCCAACTCTAACTATAAACGCCTGCTTACGTGAACTACAGCAATGGATGAATGACAACTGGCTGAAACTAAATGCAGACAAAACTGAAGTCCTTCTGATAGGAGGGCAGAGCATGATAACAAAACAACTTAACTTGCAGTCTTCACCACTGGGAATAGGAGGCACGGATCTGCGCAGCTCTGATCATGTGCGTAGCCTGGGAGTTCTAATTGATTGGGATTTAAACTTCAGAACTCAAATCTCTGCTGTGGTGAAATCATCCTATTTTCACCTGAAGAACATTGCAAAAATCAAGCACCTCATACCCCCAGAAGATCTGCCAACCTTAGTCCACGCCTTCATCACATCCCGACTGGACTACTGCAATGCTCTCTACACTGGCCTTCCAAAAAAGGTCTTGTACCGACTACAGCTGATACAGAATACTGCTGCCAGACTGCTAACCAACCAACCCCGTCACTGCCACATAATGCCAGTCCTGCACTCCCTTCACTGGCTACCTATAGAATGGAGGGTCCTATTCAAGATCGGCCTACTGACATTTAAATCCCTGAATAATTTAGGCCCTGGATACATGAAAGATATGTTGCAGCTGCGTAGCAATCCCCACATTCTCAGATCAACAGGTTCTAATAATCTAGTCATACCCAGAGTCCACTTGGAAACTTTTGGTCCCAGAGCCTTCTGTTATGCTGCCCCTACGTTTTGGAACTCCTTACCTCAACAGATCAGGACAGCTCCATCCCTGGACGTGTTTAAATCCAGACTGAAAACCCACCTGTTCAGTTTGGCATTTGCAGAAATATAACTTTTGTTGTGTGAATACTTCATCCTACTAATTACTGAATCTGAGAGAGCCTAAGCGCTTTGAGTCCTATGGGAGAAAAGCGCTATAGAAATGTTATTGTATTGTATTGTATATAGCGAAGTACCTAATCAGAGTTCAGAAGAGTAGTCAGGAAAGCAGAAGGTCATAACAAATAATCAACAATGCCTAGTCTTGGGTGTGAGCTCCTTAATCATCAACACCCTGGAACTAGTCTGAGTATAACTAGATGGTAAAGCTAATTCCTAGTCTGAGGTGTGAAGTCCCTGATCATCAACACCTAGGAACTGGTCTAGATAACAACACAGATAATATACAGTATTCCCTAGACCAGCCTTTCTAAACCTTTCTACCCTGGAGGAACCCTGCAAATAGCTTTTGGATCTCAAGGAACCCCTGCATTTATTTTGCAGGAGGCATGGTATTTAAAAGTATGTGTGGCTGTTTATTTCACTACCCCTATTACACTGCCACTCATTATACTGCCTCCTAAGCCCCTAATTTAGTGCTTCTTGTTACAGTACCACCTATTATAGTGAGCTCCATTATACATCCCCACGATGGGGGAAAATGCCAAGGAACCCCTGCAGTGTACTCAAGGATCCCTGGTTGTGAAAGCCTGTCCTAGACTGAGGTGTGAGGTCCTTGATCATCAACACCTAGGAACTGGTCTAGATAATAACACAGATAATATCACAGATACTGACAAGGTCTGAGTGCTACCACGTAGTGATCGCAACGCCAGACACCAGATAAATGACCAGCTCCCAGTATATATACCCATGCGCTCTCCAGCGCCTCCCCTAACTGCTGGACCAATAAAAACTGCTAGAATTGTCAGCTGATCGGCTCGATCAGCTGACACCCTTCTGACTGCCATAAAGGCTCTGCCTCTCAACGCGCGCGCGCGTCCTTCTGAACCTGTGTGGACTATCAGTCCCAGCCACACCAGACATGTGTTGTAATGCATCAGTAGATTTGAACGCTGGGCCAGCCGCACCGCTGTCAGAGCATGCGGCGGTTTCCCCGCGTTCAGCCACACTGCTAGTGGTGAGCCCATGCATGCAAACCGCTGCGTCGGGCGCGGAACCCGCCGCCTTGTTCACTGGGCGTGCGGCGGTTTCTCCGCGCTCCGTCAGACTAGTGGATGCGGACCCGTGCGCGCCAGCCGCCATGTTGAACACTGGAATCAGCCGCCTTACTCTGAGCACTCGCTGCGGCTTTTCCGCGTTTTCTCACAATCTGCTATTAGCAGTGTAAAAATGGCAGCAATTTAAATATTCCCCTGAAAATCAACAGGTGAATTTTGATTGGCTATTATAGGCTCCACCCACTTCCCTGAATAATCTCAGTCACCCAGTGACCATCTGGGCAAAGTTTGAAAACCCCGCCATTAACAGTGTAAGAATGGCTGCAGTTTATATTTTCCCAGTGAAATTTGGTTTTGGTTCCGCCCACTTTTTGTAACCTGGACATACAGTCACTTAATTACCAATTTTGTGAGCTTTGGGGTCCTTGGCATTGATAATTTGTACTTTCCCATGAAATGAAACAAATCTGATTGACTGTTTGTGGCTCTGTCCCCTTTTCTGAATTAGAACCCCAGTGACCCAATGACCAACTGTACCAGGTTTGAGGCTTGTGCCATTAACAGTGCAAGAATTGCAGCAATTTTCATATCCTCCTTGAAAAGCAATATGTGATTTTTGATTGGCATTTTTAGGCTCCACCCACTGTTCTGAATATTAATCCCAGTCACCCAGTAACCAGCTGTGCAAAGTTTGAGAACCCTGCCATTAACAGTGAGGAAAGGCTGCAGTTTACAATTTCCCAGAAAAATCTGTTTTTGACTCCATCCAGTTTTTGTAACCTTGACACACAGTCACTCAATGATCAAGTTTGTAAGCTTTTGGGTTCCTGGCATCAAAATTCTGCTAATGGAAGCAGTTTATCCAGCAAAGAAATCTGATTAGCTGTGTTTGGCTCCACCCCTTTACTGAATTTGAACCCCAGACACTTAATGACCGACTGTAGCAGGTTTGAGGCCTCTGCCATTAACAGTGTAAGAATGGCTGCAGTTTCAATATTCCCCTTGAAAATTAATAGGTGAATTTTGATTGGCTGTTGTAGGCTCCACCTACTTTTCCGAATATTAATCCCAGTCACCTAGTGACCAACTGTGTGGAGTTTGAGAACCCTGCCATTAACAGTGTAAGAAAAGCTGCAGTTCATATTTTCCAATGTAAAAAGTTAGTTGTTTTTGGCTCCACCCACTATTTCTAACCTTAACATACAGTCACTCAATTACCATGTTTATGAGCTTTGGGGTCCTTGGCATAAATAAGTTGCATTTTACCATTGAAATTCAACAAATCTGATTGGCTGTATTTTGCCCGCTCTCTTCAGAATTTAAACCCCAGTCTCCCAGTGACTGAGGCTAATTTCACACCAGGACGTTGCGTTAGAGGGGGCGTTAAGGTCGCATAACGTCCCCCTAACTCAACGCCTGGTGGTGCTGGATCTGGACGTCAGAGTGAGCCGCGTTGTGCAGCTCACTCTGGCGTCAGTGATGCCGTGATGCGCACTCTTGTGCGCATGCGGCATCACGTGGTCCCGCCGGCCAATCGCCGCACAGAGCGGCTGCTCCAGGAAGTAAACACTGCACGTCATAACGTGCAGTGCATATTAATTAGCCATGTGCCTGGCCGCTCTCCGCTCCTCCCCAACATTACTGAGCATGTGCAAGCAGTATAACGCGGCTCAGCCGCGTCTAAAGTACTGCATGCAGTACGTTGTCTTGTGACGCAGCGTTACAATGTAACGCAACGTCCGCACTGTGAACAGCCCCATTGATTTTTCATTACTGTGCGGTGGGCTGCGTTACAGGCTGCTCTAACGTGCGCCTGTAACGTCCCACTGTGAAACCAGCCTGACTGTACCAGATTTGAGGCCTCTGCCATTAAGAGTGTATGAATGGCAGCAATGTAAATATTCCCCTTGAAAATCAAAAGGTGAATTTTGATTGGCTGCTGTAGGCTCCACCCACTTTCCTGAATATTAGTCCCAGTCACCCAGTGGCCAACTGTGTCACGTTTGAGAACCCTGCCAATAAGAGAACGGCTGAAATCAATCTAACAAATCTGATTGGCTGGTAGTGGCTCCACCCTTTTAGTGAATTTGGACCCCAGTCACCCAATGACTGACTGTATCAGGTTTGAGGCATTTGCTATTAACAGTATAAGAATGGTAGCAGCTTAAAAATTCCCTTTGAAAATCAAAAGGTGAATTTTTATTGGCTTTTTTAGGCTCCACCCACCTTCCAAAATCGTAATCTCATTCACCCAGTGACCAACTGTGCAAAGTTTGAGAGCCCTGCCATTAACAGTGTAAGAATGGCTGCAGTTTATATTTTCCAGTGAAATTTGTTTTAGCTCCGCCCACTTTTTGTAACCTTGACACACAGTCACCCAGTGACCAAGTTTGTGAGCTTTCAGGTTCCTGGCATCAAAAATGTGTGAATGGATGCAGTTTATCCACCAAGGAAATCTGATTGGCTGTAGGTGGCCCCGCCCCTTTAGTGAATTTGGACCTCAGTCACCCAATGACCAACTGTAGCAAGTTTCAAGCCTCTGCCATTAACAGTGTAAGAATGGCAGCAGTTTAACCTATTTTGGTTCCTGGACGTAGAAACTACGTCCAGGAACCATGCGCGCTACCGCGCGCTCCTGCAGCCGATCACGCGAATGCACGCGCGCTCCCGGCCCGCGGTTCGTTAGCCAGGCAATCAGTGAATCGGGCTATGGTGCCCGATCACTGATTGCTCTCCCCCGCTGAAAAAGCGACAGCTTCTCTCGGAAGCTGTGCTTTTTCTGGCTGTCGCCTCCCCCATGCATCACTCTAAGCGTGTGTTACGCTTAGAGTGACGTCATGTAAACAAACTCATGGCCGCCATCTTGTGGCCAAAAAGTAAAACTACAACTAAAAGTAAAAAAAAAAAAAAAAAATCAACACACATTTACATTAAAAACCTATAGTTTCCATCCCACCCTCCCAAAAATACCCACACAAAATGTTTAATATATAAAAAAAAAAAACATTACAATAAAAAAAAAAAACCTGTAAATATTTTACCTAAGGGTCTAAACTTTTTAAATATCAATGTAAAGATGAAATATTTCTATATTTTTTTTATTTTAAACTTGTAAATAGTGATAGATGCAAAACGGAAAAAATGCACCTTTATTTCCAGATAAAATATTGTCGCCATACATTGTGATAGGGACATAATTTTAACGGTGTAATAACCGGGACATATGGGCAAATACAAAACGTGAGTTTTAATTATGGAGGCATGTATTATTTTAAAACTATAATGGCTGAAAACTGAGAAATAATGATTTTTTTCCGTTTTTTTCTTATTCTTCCTGTTAAAATGCATAAAATGTACCCCCCAAAGAAAGCCTAATTGGTAGCGGAAAAAACAAGATATAGA
Organism: Hyperolius riggenbachi; assembly: GCF_040937935.1. Lineage (NCBI taxonomy): Eukaryota > Metazoa > Chordata > Amphibia > Anura > Hyperoliidae > Hyperolius > Hyperolius riggenbachi. The sequence continues at coordinate 31,908,589 of NC_090650.1, read as the reverse complement.
TCAGTTCATTGTGATAAGTAGTGATAAAGTTATAGGCTAATCAATGGGAGGTGAACATTGCTCAAGTGAAAACGACGGAACGCGAATGGGTTAAATATTCCCCTCGAAAATCAATAGGTGAATTTTGATTGGCTGTTGTAGGCTCCACCCACTTTCTTGAATCTTAATCGCATTCACCCAGTGACCAACTGTGGCAAGTTTGAGAACCCTGCGATTAACAGTCTAAGAATGGCTGCAGTTTACATTTTCCCATTTAAAATGAATGGCTGAAATTTGATTGGCTGTGTTATGCTCCCTCCACTTTTCCTGGATTCGTAACCTCGGTCCCAAGTGACCAACTGTGCCAAGTGTGGGGACTCTGGCTTGATTACTGTGAGAATGGCAGCCTTTTACATTCTTTCCATTGAGTTGAATGGGTGAAATCTGATTTGCTGTTTGTAGCTCCACCCACGTGTGCAGGGGGGCCACGAGACCCCCAGAACCTATCATCCCAGGTAGTAAGGGATCTGTGTACCAAGTTTCGTTCAAATCGGTCTAGCCGTTTTCGTGTGATCGCGGCACATACACATACATACATACATACATACATACATACATACATACAATTTTATATAGATAGTGGCTCTTCCTGTGCATCATGTGATCAGTGTGTAGACCAGTCATTGTATAGTAATATAACAGCTCTTCCTGTGCATCATGTGATCAGTGTGTAGACCAGTCATTGTATAGTAATATAGCGGCTCTTCCTGTGCATCATGTGATCAGTGGGTAGACCAGCGGCTCTTCCTGTGCATCATGTGATCAGCGTGTAGACCAGTCATTGTATAGTAATATAGCGGCTCTTCCTGTGCAGCATGTGATCAGCGTGTAGACCAGTCATTGTATAGTAATATAGTGTCTCTTCCTGTGCATCATGTGATCAGCATGTAGACCAGTCATTGTATAGTAATATCTTGACTCTTCCTGTGCATCCGGTGATCAGCGTGTAGACCAGTCATTGTATAATAATATAGCGTCTCTTTCTGTGCATCATGTGATCAGCATGTAGACCAGTCATTGTATAGTAATAATCTGCCCCGGGGTTCCACAGCATTGCTTCCGTCTCCAGATCTCCCACTGTGAGGAGTGTCAGCTCGGCGTTCGTGTGTCTCCTCCGAGGCGTGACCTCTGGAGACGGAATTCTTAGCGTGGAACAGCTGCTCTGACAGATCGTTGCGTAAGATGAAGTGATGCCAAGTGACAGATGTGACTGTGCCGTGACACGGCGCACCTCCGAGCCACGTGAGTTCACACTGGAGACACACGGAGGAGATTTATAAACGTCTGACATGATTATTAACTGAGAATCGGGCTTGTGGCTGTGAGTGCGATGCCTGCTGAGCACATTGTCCCTAGTACCTCGTACACACATAACGGTGCGCATCTGCAGGGCAATGAAAGTGTGCCCGAAGGGGGTCAAATAAGAAACGAGATACTTCCTTTAGGATAGGGAATCCTCTGGATGTTCTGGAGCAGGGCTGGTGCTTCCAAAGGGGCAAGTGGGGGCAATTGCTCCTGGGCGTCCTGCGCTGCAGGTCCCCTGACCTCCCCCTTAAATCTTCTGTATTCCCTGGGGCCCCTGCAGCTTTTGTATCCCATCCACCTGTCTTGGAGTCTGGCGCACTGTTCCGTTCTTACATGCTCCCCGTGCCCCCGGCTCTGCTGGTCCCCTGACCTCCTCCTGAACTCTTATATGCTCCTCGGTACCCCTGCAGCATTGGTATCTCACCTGTCCCGGCTGCTGCACACTATTCCGTTCCTACATGCTCCCCGACATCTTCCCTATGACTGCCTCTTGTGACCAATGCATGTCATTACGCTGGCGCACAGCATGTGGCGGTCACAAGAGGCAGACAGCAGCAAGAAGACAAGAGCAGCACGCCGACCCCCGGAATAGGTGATATACATTCTGGGGCCCTGGGGAGCACGTAAGAGTTAAGGAGGGAGATCAGGGGCAGCAGCTGGTTTGGGGGACCCACTTTGCCGGGGGAGGGACAAGGTTACCTTTTCCCCAGGGCCCCACCAGACATTAAACCGGCTCTGCTCCAGAGGCATCCCAATGTCCTCCTGGCACCCACCATTGCTGCTCGCAGACCCCCGGAACATATCTGGCACCAGCTTTTCACATATGCTATCGTGGACGTGAACTTCCTGAGGACTTAGTGGACGTGAACTTCAGCTTCTCTGCTGTATCTCACAGATTAGCCACAGCATGAGAACCTTTGGGGAACAAAAGTAAACATTATTATTATTTATGGAAAGTGTAAAAAAAAGAAGTTTTTAACTTGGTTTCACATTCTTGGTAGCGCTGAAAGGGTTAAGCCTCAGTGTTATGAGCAGAGAGATGCAGCAGAGCTCACAGCTCTGATTCACAACTGCTGACCAAATACAGAATACAGAGTAGTGAATTTCTTCGGCAACTTTATGTGGAATAAGGACTTTTCATTGTGTGCTGTGCAAGAGTTTGGGTCTGCTTTATTAATATCAGTGCATTAAGAATAGTGTATAGAAATAGAGTAAGGCTTGGTCTACACTAGTGTGGTTGCAAAACGCAATCCGCGGTTCGAGCTCTGGTTTTTAAAAACCAGAAGGTAAACAGATCAAAAACGGATCCGTGCTGCCCTTTTGCAGCACGTTTCCAGTCTGTTTATGTTTTTTTTAAACATGTCCATAGCCGGGGGGGGGGGGGGGCATGCTGGAGAGGGTAGCAGCCAGGAAGGGGGCAGCGGGCATAGCGGCGAGGAGGGGGGTCGGACCCCTCCTACCTCACCTGGGGGCCCCCTTCCAGGCTCCCCCTCCAGCTAGTTTCCTTAAAATCAAGCCTATAGCGAGGGGGGAACTCACTCACTTCCTTGCGTTCCACTGCTCGCTCTGTCACTTCCTGCAATGCCACCCACTGAAGTATAGAGGGCGGCATTGCAGGAAGTGGCGCGTCGAGCGGTGGATCGTAAGGAAGTGAGTGAGTTACCCGCTTGCTATAGGCTTGATTTTAAGGAAACTAGCTGGTGGAGAGCACGAAAGGGAGGACCCAGGTGAGGGAGGCGGGGTCCGACCCCCCCGCCGCTGTTCCTGCTGCCCCCCTTTCCTGGCTGCTTTCCCCTCCGGCCTAGCTGGGGACACCTATGACGTTGAGGGGAGGAGCAGACACTAGGCAATCCGGATCTCCCTCCATTTCTGTGTGCAAAGTTCTCTGTGTAGAGGGAGATCTGTGTAGAGGGAGATTTGTAGGGACTTCACGGACTGTGTATCCGCGGTCCGTGAAGTCCCGACAAGTCCGAACTTTTCAAAACTGATCCCCTGGATCGCCCACGGATCCATTTTTGTAGTGTGTGAAGACGGCCGTTATTTTTAACATTGGTATCTGTGGCTCCGGTTTTGGTCTGGGCACAAAAACAGACCCACAGATACATTTTTAAAACAAATGTGAACTGAGCCTTAGGGTCAATTACCTATGATGCATTTTATAGCTGGTCAATTTATATACCTCATATTAGGTTATAATCACGAAACTCCGTGAATTTTAAAATGTTTACTGCAATTTACACAATTTAGATTATATGCAGGGCCGGTTCAAGTAACAATTGGGCCCTGGGGCCCCCAACAGACACCCCCCGACCAAAAAGCGTCATTAGGGGCCCTTTGTTGCAGCCAATTTCCCTCCTGGGCTCCTGAACTGGCTGCTGACCCTCCCCCAATCACCTCCCAACTTAACTGTGCTCCCTAGGACCTCTGCAGTGTCTATGTCAGTGTAGTGTCTCACCTGCCGCCAGCACAGATAAGACGCTACTCTGCCAAACACTCTGCAGAGACACTTTGAGGGCCCCTACAGACTCTGTGACCCTGGGGCAATTGCCCATTTTTTTCCTATGGTAGCACTGGCCTTGACTATATGTACCATTCAAATAGCATAAGCCGCGTTATCCATACATCTACATCGTTTGACGTATAGCCAGCTTTAGTCAGAATGTAACGTGCGTTGTACAAGCACCGTATACATTGTTTGTATAAAGCAAGTTATGTTGTTTGCATAACACGTCATTTATCCATGTTTAGTGAATACACCCTTTTGTGTCCTTTTGGCACAATATTATTGTCTCTTGATGAGGGGCATAACTATATGTCATGCCCCCCCCAATTTTCACACCCCTCCCCCTTGCCTCCCTCTGGTGACCCTCAGAGCCTGGGAGCCAATGTCACAAGAGTCCTAAGTGTGGCCATCACAGTCCTCACACCCATAACAAGTGCAGCCACAAAACACCGGATCTGAAGGATGGACCCCTTTATCAGAGGGAGTGAAGTAGCAGTTGGGGCCCCCCAGAGCTCTGGGCCCCCCTGCAGTTGCATGGGCTGCTCACCTGCTCTTGATTATAAGAGTCCCGGTCATTTCACTTTTCACCATCACGTCATCTGGTTTTGCCTGGGAATTTGCTGTGATGTTTTCCTAGCTTTTCACCTGGAGTAAACCGGTGCGTGAATCAGCTGGTAATCACCGCAGTCATCTCCCGAGTCTCATCAGGACAAAGCCATGGTGAATACACGCGGGATGTGACGTCACACGTAGCAGCTCACATACACATTGCCTGATTGTTTTCCTTTTTTAATAATATGTACTATAAGCTGGAGTTTAACCATAATATATTCTATTAAGGGCCCGTTTCCACTATAGCGTTATGAAATCGCCGGCGAATCACCGCAGGCAAATCGCATGCGGGTGCGATTCCGCATGCGTTTTTTGCCGCGATTTCGCATGCGATTTCGCATGCGATTTCGCATGCGATTTCGCATAGGTAAGGCTGTATGCGATTTTAACCATGTCACTGCCTGTGTGAATTAACATGGGTACCTATGCGAAATCGCATGCGAAATCGCGGCAAAAAACGCATGGGGAAAACGCATGCGATTTCCCTATTAAATACATTGCGTGCGATTCGCCTGCATTCCACACGCAGGCGAATTCTGAGGCCCCTACCCTGCAGATTTTTTCTGCACAGAAAAACGTGCGGGGAAACGCACAAGTGGAAACAGTCCCATCCACTTGTACTGACTGTGCGAATCCGCATGCGTTGCCCGCATGCGGATTCACGATAGTGGAAACGGGCCCTCAAGGTGAAAACAAAACACCAAATTCAGCACTAAATTGCTGCAACCAGCAGGAATGGATTATAAGCAGTCCAGCTGCTAAATATCTGGAGACAAAATCCCACAGCTTTAAAGAGATCCTGAGGTGGGCAGATGGGACACACAGGCATGTTCTCTGCCTTATGGCATGCCTCTGTGTCCCTACACTGCCGTTCTCTGCCCCACTACCACTATAGCCCCCCAAGATTAGCGACAATATTTGTTGCCATCTCAAAGGTAAACATTGAGGAGAGGAATTCCCTGTGCAAAACGCCCGCCAGGGGCGTTCCTGCAGGGTTTACAGAACTGCCATTGGGCAACTCTCTCTCTTTAGCCACGCCCCCTTCTGATCCCCCGCCTCCCTGCACTCTATGAGATACACACAGTCTCTCAGTGCAGCATCGTGACCTGTAGGTCACGAAAGTGAAAGAGGGCCAGTGCTGCCCACAGGAGTGGCAGGGAGTGGCTTTTTTGCGGCTACCCGAACCGCTCAGCCCCGTGAATCCGGTAGCCTATTTTTTTTTTTTTTTTTTTTGAGCCCAGCTCGAGCTCTCTTTAAAGGATACCCGAGGTGACATGATGACATAGACATGTGTATGTACAGTGCCTAGCACACAAATAACTATGCTGTGTTCCTTTTTTTCTTTCTCTGCCTGAAAGAGTTAAATATCAGGTATGTAAGTGGCTGACTCAGTCCTGATTCAGACAGGAAGTGACTACTGTGTGACCCCCCCCCCCCCCCCCACTGATAAGAAATTCCCCTTTTTATCTCCTTCTTGCTCTCAGAAGCCATTTTCTGCTAGGAAAGTGTTTTATAGTTGGAATTTCTTATCAGCGAGGGTCACGCTGTAGTCACTTCCTGCCTTAGTCCTGATATTTAACTATTTCAGGCAGAGAAAGAAAAAAGGAACACAGCCTAGTTGTTTGTGTGCTAGGCACTGTACATACATATGTCTATCTCATCATGTCACATGTCACTTCGGGTATCCTTTAAGTTGTTAGCTGTCTATGCATGTCTTTTTCTTAAGGTGGCCACTAACAGTCCAATCACTAGCGAAAAAACGTTCAAGCGATCAGAAATTCTGATCGGATTGGTTGTAAATAATCTCCCATTGATGGGCACAATCATATATGAACGATTGTAAATATAGTCCTCCGACTGGATTTTGGTCAAACTAAAATTTGGATGTTCTTGTTGGTTGTGATAGATAGGAAGCAATGATTGGTTCGTTGATGGTGTAGTGAACGATTTTTCTTCCGATCAGAATTATCTGATCGTTCGATTTTTCGCTAGAAATTGGTTCGTTAGAGGCCACCTTAACAGTTATATTATAGATATAAGCTGCGGGTAATAGGTGAAAGAAAACTGAAATATAGAAGCAGTAAGGGTCCATTCACACTAGCAGTGCTTTTCTGAGTGTTTTGCGATTGATTAGCGGTTTTTAAAATCGCACCATTAACTTTCATTAAAATTGTGGAAAAAATTGCTGCGATTTCGCGATCACGTATGTGAAAATCACGGTGATTTTTCTGCAATTTTTACCACGATTTTAATGATGGTGAATGGGAGCGATTTTAAAAACCGCTAATCAATCAGAAAACACTCAGAAAAGCGATTCTAGTGTGAATGGGCCCTAAACAATCAATTCTTATCGCACACTGCAGTGTTCTCCCCAGATTTTTTTTTTCCAGCCGGGTGGCATGAAAAAGTAGCCGGGTGGGTCAAGATGAAAATGCAGGGCAACTCTGCTTACAACATAGGAGGAGGTGAGCCGATGACAGCCAGGTGGTCACCAAATCTAGCCGGGTGCAGCACCCAGCTAAAAGAGCCTGGGGAGAACACTGCACTGCAATTAGTTGCAGCAGGGAATATATTGATAATCGATCAAATTGCAGTGTTGCACTGTTCGATGCCGTGCAGCGCTATGTGCAGTCGATCTACCGCCACTTCTGCCCCTCCCCCAGTTGACCTAGATCTTCCATCTGGTCCAATCTAAACTTTCCATCCATTTTTGGTCAAAATCAAAAGATCTGGCTCTCATTACATGCATTTAGTCTACGTGTCACGGAGATCTGAACGTTTGGTTTGATGTGTCACGACTCCAAAAAGGTTGGGAACCACTGGTCTACAGCATCTGTGTGTGCAGCATCTTGCAAAGATTTCTGTCTGATGGGGAGTTCAGCTCCATAGGATAGACTGTAGAGTATGGCTCTCATACTACATGGAAGGGGGTAAAGTTGGTCTGTGATCTTGCCTTTTCCAAAGACTATGGTCTGATGTGTGTATGTGGCCTTAGGCCTTCTTTATGGAGACACACAATTATTTTTTTTTTTTAAATCCTCAGCCAGTTCGCTGCCATGCTGAACTTCTAGTGACCAGTATGAGAGTGTGTGATAGCGATTATGTAACATACCTGCTCTCCATTCACACCTGACACCTTTTAATACGAATGAGTCACATGACCCCGGGAGGGAAAATATCTAATTGGGCAGAATTTTGACATTCTTCACTTAAGTCTCGTTCACACTATAGGCGTTACTGTGTGCATTTCGGCTAGGCGTATGGTGTGTGATCAGCAAGAACATCAGAAGTGCATAGATTGCACAGCAGTGTGATGCAGTGTGATGCACTATTGCAATGCTGCACGCATTTTTTGGCAAAGCGCTGAGCTGACCCATTCACTGTAGTGAACAAGATCAGCAGTGCAGATGGCAGGCAATCACATGCGTTGCATTTCGATCGCACGGCATTCCGCATTGGACAATGTGAACGAGGCCTTAGGGGTGTACTCACTTTTGTTGCCAGCGGTTTAGACATTAATGATTGTGTGTTGAGGTATTTTGATGGGGCAGCAAATTTACACTGTTATACAAGCTGTACACTGATTGCTGTACTTTATTTTGTATCAAAAGTGTCATATCTAGAGGACTGAATGATTTTCGGTTTAAAACTGGAAATCGTGTTCAGGGGAATGACGATCTTGGGATTGTCAAAGCGGCGGTTTTGTACCGGCTTTCGCCGCTGCCGCAGGTCCCTGGTAATTTCCAGTTACATTCGGGCTCACCACATTGCATGGCCGCACGGTGAGCCGTAAGGAAGTGGCGGCGAGTGTTCGGGCCTCTACCAGGAAGTGTGACATCACTTCCTGGCGGCCAATGTTACTAGGCAACTCTTGTTGCCTCTTTCGTGTGGCTCACCGCGTGGCAATACAATGCAGTGAGCCATCATGTAATCGGAAGTTACTTGAGGTGGAGACCGCGAGCGGAGGAGAGGGAAGGAAGCGCCGAGCGGAGCTGGTAAATACAGCGACAAGGGGGCTCTGGAGGCTGCAGCACCTATACACTGGCTAAACTGTCCTGTGGCACCAATACACTGGCTGACATGTACTATGGCATTTATAGGCTAACCTGTCTTGTGGCACCTATACACTGGCTAACCTGTCCTGTGGCACCTATACACTGGCAACCTGTCCTGTGGCACCTATAGGCTAACCTGTCCTGTGGCACCTATACACTGGCTAACCTGTCCTGTTTCACCTATACACTGGCTAATATGTCCTGTTTCACCTATACACTGGCTAACCTATACTGTGGCACCTATACACTGGCAACCTGTACTGTGGCACCTATACACTGGCAACCTGTACTGTGGCACCTATACACTGGCAACCTGTACTGTGGCACCTATACACTGGCTAACCTGTCCTGTGGCAGCTATACACTGGCTAACCTGTCCTGTGGCACCTATACTGTGGCACCTATACACTGACTAACCTGTCCTGTGGCACCTATAGCTGGCTAAACTATATTGGGGGCACCTATACGTGGCTACCTATACTGGGGGAACTCATACTCACCATCAGTGTGCTGAGCCATCGTTGTGTTTTGAAAATCGTGAATCGAAATCGCAATTTCTGACAGAAATCGTGCAATCAATCTTTTCCTAAAATTGTTCAGGCCTAGTCATATCTTCAGTGTTGTCTTATGAAAAGATACAATAAAATATTTACAAAAATGTGAGATGTGTACTCGCCCTTGAATATTTTAATTGTCCTAATAAAGGATACATTTTAATCAATAGAGCTTTAATTGCCCTGGTGGAATGCATTCTGTGCATACATACAACTTTGCCCTGACTCCCCTCAGGCTAGTGTTATTGTGAAATATAGTAAAGAAAGCAAAAATGTAATTATTACGAATGATATGGGACAAAACAGGCTTGAAAAGCACAAGTACAGCCCTAGTACATCAGGCCTAGAGAGAATAGCTGTGTACTGCCTGGTGTGCAATTTGGTTTAGAGGTTTAGCACAGAGAGTGATCGGATAATGAGGGCTATGGTTAGGAGATTGGTCCAGGAGGAGACGCAGGGAAGGGTTATTGTATAACAAGGGCATCCAAAGTACAGATAGGACGGTGACCTCACCTGAGCGCGCTCTCCGGTGTGTGTAACGAGGTGACCGTGTCTCCTCAGAGGAGACACCTGACACTGTTCAGTCTGTTTACTGAACTCTCTCTATCAGTCTGCAGCGTATCCATTCCAGGCCCCAGAGGATTCTGGGAAGAAAGCAGCTGCCAGATTGCGCTAATGAGCACAGAGACTGCATTGCAGAAGCAGATTTCAGGATTGGTGTCAAGGGAGGAGCTACGCCGCAATCGATGGCGATGTCATCCAGGCCGGAAGGTTCTCATCACTAATTGGTTGTGGTTGGGAAGATAGGGAAGGGCAATAGCAGAACTTATCGATCTCTGATAACTTAGAGCTGTTTATCTGATCCTCCGCGCCATCTCCCCGGGTGCCTCGTGTGGCTGGTGCCTCCCTGGCTGCCTGGCTGGTGACATTCGCGGTGTAAACGCCTTAATAGCGGGTACGCTATTGGTGCCTCTGCAAGGCTACAGTTTGGGTGTGTAATTACACCGCAGTGTTTATACTCCAGGTGGTTAAATGTTGGGAATAAAATGTATGGTAATACCGTAATGTCACAAGACAAATAACATTTATATCACACTTTTCTCCTGGCAGACTCAGTGTCAGAAGCCACCAGGGCGCGCTCAGTAGGCAGTAGCAGGGATAGCAGTGTTAGGGAGTCTTGCCCAAGTTCTCCATACTGAAAATAAGGGCTGTCGAGTCAGCACAAAAATCATCTGACTCCAACTCTGACTCCTCAATTTATGAAACTACCGACTCCAACTCTGACTCTTTAGTCTAATACTTACCAGGGCTGTGGATTTGGTACATTAATCATCCGACTCTGACTCCTTGGTCTATAAAACTACCGACTCTGACTCTGACTCCAACTCCAGGTACCCAAAATCGCTTTGACTCCACGACTCAGACTCCACAGCCCTGCATATGTCCCGTCTTACTGAACAAGAAGAGCTAAGATAATGAACCCAGGTCTCCTGTCTCAGAAGCTGAGCCCTTAAAGAGAATCTGTATTGATAAAATCGCACAAAAGTAAACATACCAGTGCGTTAGGGGACATCTCCTATTACCCTCTGTCACAATTTCGCCGCTCCTCGCCGCATTAAAAGTGGTTAAAAACAGTTTTAAAAAGTTTGTTTATAAACAAACAAAATGGCCACCAAAACAGGAAGTAGGTTGATGTACAGTATGTCCACACATAGAAAATGCATTCATACACAAGCAGGTTGTATACAGCCTTCCTTTTTAATCTCAAGAGATCATTTGTTTGTTTCTTTCCCCCTGCAGCTATCTTCCACTGAAGTGTCAGGCTGTTCTTACTGCAGAGTGCAGACAGCTTTGCCCGTATGTAATTCCTCAGTATGTGAAAACCCAGCCAGCTCAGAGGAGGATTTATCCAGCTTGTAAAAGATAAGAGAGAAGAGAGAAGCTGCCCTAATCTAAATAACACACAGGCAGTGTGCAGAGAGGGGCCTGGAGGGGGGAAATGCATCACAGAACCACAACACTGAAGAACTTGGCAGCCTTCCAGAGACAGGCTGACAAGTCTGACAAGAGAGAGATAAGTTGATTTATTACAGAGATGGTGATAGTAGAACGTGCTGCAGTAAGCCAGAACACATTAGAATAGCTTTTGGAACTTGTAGGATGATAAAAAACAGGATGCAATTTTTGTTACGGAGTCTCTTTAAAGGGAATCTGAAGTGAAAATAAACTTATGATATAATGATCTGTATGTGTAGTACAGTAAGTACAGTACAGCTAAGAAATAAAACATTAGCACAGATATGAGTCTCACATTGTTTCCAGTACAGGAAGAGTTTAAGAAACTTCAGTTGTTATCTGTGCAAAAGAGGTTCTGTGAGCTCTGGGACTTTATAAAGTGGTGGACAGCACTGTCTTTTGAAGCACTTATCTCAACTGTCTCTCATTTCTGCAGAGAAAGTTCTAAAGTTCATTAGCTCTGCTCTGTGAAATCATTTAAAATGCTGAGTGTATTGTGGAAACTGCAATTATAATGCTGGGTACACACTGAGATTTTATGGTCGATTTACTATCAGATCGATTATTTCCAACATGTCCGATTTGCTTTCCGATCGATTTCCTATTAAAGTTAATGGAAATCGATTGTAAAAAGCTCGGAAATCTATCGGAAAGCAAATCGGACATGTTGGAAATGATCGATCTGACAGTAAATCGACCATAAAATCTCATAGTATGTACCCAGCATTAGAGAATGATGCAATGTTATAAAAAAAAAAAAGCTATATACCTGAAAATAAAAATATGACACTATTTTCTTTGCTACTAATGTTCTATTAATTATTCGTATTACATAACCACATCAGTGTGTACTCCTATTTTTTTATTGCATGAGGAAGCGGGAATACACCTGCGAAACGCGTTGCAAAAACCCCTGGAGTGTACCAATAAATGCAATTGCTTTGAATACACAGTTTTTGTGTCGACTTGCGGGGGGGGGGGGGGGGGGGGGGGATCACTGCAAGTCGATCACTGCCTCCTAAGCAATTTTAAACGTTTTAAGAATTGATTTTATCCTGTTGGCGCCTCTGTTCTTCATTATGTTATAGTATTACATAACCATTTCATGATATCATGAGGTTTTTTTTGCTTCAGTGTCTCTTTAACCAGCACACTATCCAGCCACTACAGACAGCGGAAAAGACATTGGCGTGTGCTGCGTGACATATGTTCCATGTGACAAAACACGGCTACTTACAGCAATTATGTACATGTCTATGACAACCTGAAGTGAGAGGAAAATGGACGCTGCCATATTTGTTTCCTTTTAAACAATACCAGTTGCCTGGCAGTCCTGCTGATCTCTTTGTCTGAATTAAATACCTGAAACAAGCATGCAGTTTATCGTCAGATTTTTGTCAGAGCACCAGACCTGCATGCTTGTTCAGGGCTCTATGGCTGAAAGTAGAGAATCAACAGGGCTGCCAGGCAACTGGTATTGTTTAGGAGGATATAAATATGGCAGCCTCCGTACACCTCTCGCTTCAGTTGTCCTTTAAGTTTCTTTTCTATTTATTGTGAACATGGCGCGCCATACTGCACAGCGCTCTGCATAAGTGTCGTGCTGGGTTGGATTTCTCTATTTGTACACTGGCCTGAGGACTAGACTACAAAATGGCAGCTGTCATCAGTGGGCCAGTCTGCTTTTTCAAAAATTTCCACAGACATTTAGCAAACTTTCAGTTTCACGTCCCTGAGATTCTAAATAATGCCGCAGTTATTACAAAGTTCACAATCATTATCCCCACGTTCACACTGGAAATTTTGCACCCTTGGAATCCTCACACCCCTTAGAAATGCTTTATCGCTTATCGTAATGGCCACTCTCCTTGTTAAAAAGGCTGTATCACTACCAGTTAAGCCACCTCCTTATCAGTTGCCACACCCTTGCCAGAGTTGCCATACCCTTATCAGATAAGTCACATTCTTATCACATTGGCCACGCCTCTTATTGGAAAGCTCACATCCTTGTATGAGAACACACCCCGTATCACAGTGGCCACGCCTCTTATTGGAAAGGCCACATCCTTGTAATAGAACACACCCCTTATCACAGTGGCAACACCTCTTATTGGAAAGATCACATCCTTGTAAGAGAACACACCCCTTATCACAGTGGCCACAGCCCTTATTAGAAAGGCCACATCCTTGTCAGAGAACACACCCCTATCACAGTGGCCACACCTCTTATTGGAAAGGCCACATCCTTGTAATAGAACACACCCCTTATCACAGTGGCAACATCTCTTATTGGAAAGGCCACATCCTTGTCAGCGAACACACCCCCTATCACAGTGGCCACACCGCTTGTTGTAAAGACCACATCTTTTTCAGAGACACACCCCTTATCACATTGGCCACGCCTCTTATTGGAAAGGCCACATCCTTCTCAGAGATCACACCCCATATCACAGTGGCCAAAGCCCTTATTGGAAAGACCACCCCTTTGTAAGAGAACACCCCCCTTATCACGGCCACAGGTTTTATTGGAAAGGCCATATTCTTATCAGATAAGTCACACTCTTATCACAGTGGCCACACCTCTTATTGGAAAGGCCACATCCTTGTCAGAGAACACACCCCTTATCACAGTGGCCACACCTCTTATTGGAAAGGCCAAATCCTTGTCAGAGAACACACCCCTATCACAGTGGCCACAGCCCTTATTGGAAAGACCACACCCTTGTCAGAGAACACACACTTTATCTCAGTGGCCACACCTCTTATTGGAAAGAACACACCCCTTATCGCAGAGGCCACACCTCTTATTGGAAAGGCCACACCCTTATCAGAGATTTTGTACAACTACTGCTTATCACAGTCAGCAGCCACGGCCCTAAAGGTCCATTTAGATAAACACGCTATATAAAAGTTGGTGCACACAAAGTTGTTTGAAAGACTTCTACACACCTGGGCCGAAATTGGTTGCGTGAATCAGTTGAACATGCAGCAAGATGTAGGGCCGACTTGCTTGATCGAGTGTTGGGCGGTAATGGTGGGCGACATCGGGGCGAGCAACGAACTCAACGAAACCCCCAACGCTGTCCCCCCCAGTAAAGATTAAAGGGGCAGCGGCGGGGTGGGGGATGCGGCGTCACAAGGCCAATACCTGATCAATTTTTGCATGAAATCTATCGCGAATCAGCCTGCAGTGTATGGGCAGCCGACAGATCTCTCTCTAATCAGATTCGATCAGAGAGAGATCTGTCTCTTGGTTGACTCTGCCCATCATCGCTAGATGTATGGCTACCTTGAGGGCCTTTTCCGCTAGCTGCGTTTTTGCCAAAAACTCAAAACGCATGCGTTTGCTGATTCTGAAGTGCAGCCTGTTTAAAATAATAATCTTGGGTGGACTTTTCCACAGCTACGTTCTGATTTAAAAAAAAAACACAAACGCATGTCTGTGCGATTATGATGTGTTTTGTGTTTCAATGTAAAGTACAGGAACGCATGAAAAACGCATAGAAATGCGTTTTGTATTGATTTAACCACTAGTAGCTATTTTCAAAAATCAAGACAACACTTGGCAATCAGAAAAACACAAATGCATAAAAAACACACATCAAAATAGGTCAGAAACGCAAACCACATTTTTCAGTGGAAAAGGGCCCTTCGTGTGTGAATATGATTAGTAATAGGAATGCATTGGTGCAGATCTCTTCCCTGATTGGTGCTCTGTGGGGCAGAGAGCAATGAGTAGCGGAGGAAAGGGCGTGGTTCTGCGGCTCAGTGCGTCCTCTCGTACCAGACGCCGTGACCTCGCTCTGCAGATAGTAATATGAGAGGTTACAGTGTGACTGTGATGAGTTCACTGCACAGACATGCCATTTATCCAGCCACATGTCACCATCTCTCCACAAGTGGCTCTCGGTTCCCTCTGAGGGGAAATCTCTGCTCACTAATTGGCTGATTGAGATGAATTTGTTCCTATCAGTGGCGATAAGATAGAGGAGGGAGGAGGGGAGAGGCGACGGTGAAGCAAGGCAGACCCGGCCGTGTCATGGAGGTGAAGCTGCCATACAGCAGACAGGCGACTGCGTTGAGCCTATCACCCGTCACCCTGCTGGAGGCGGGGCATGTAGATGGGCGTGGTTTTAAAAATGAAAATGGATGGAAAAGCGTCTCTGCCCAAGTGTACCTGTGATGTAAAATATGAACCATTTACAATGCTGCCTATAATTTCCATACCCCTGGCAAATTGTGACTTAAAGTTACTTTTATTCAAGCAGCAAGTCATTTTTTTGACGAGAAACTACACAGGTGTCTCCCAAAAGATAAGACAATGTATAAGAGGCATAATTGTGGAAAAACAAAACAAAACATTTCTCAGCTTTTATTTACATTTGAGCAAAAAGTGTCCAGTCCAGAATGATATATACCCTTCACAAACTGTCACAGTCTGTGGGACAGTCCAAAGTTCAATACCATTCCAAATAGTCCAAGCAGTTCTAAAGCATCCTAATTACCCTGATTAATTGGGAACAGCTGTTTTAATCAACTCAACAGGTGAAAAACAGCAGCTCTCTGCAGTTGGTTTGTGGACTGGCTAAGTCATGGCTAAGACAAAGGAGCTCAGTGAGGACCTGCGGCTGCGCAGTGTGGCTGCTCACAAGTCAGGAAAGGGCTACAAGGCCATTTCTAAATGATTTCAAGTTCCAGTGGCTACAGTGCAAGGTATTATTAAAATGGTCAGAAGCCAAAAGTAACACCTGTGCTGGCCAAGAGGATAGTAAGAGAGAGAAAGCACTGTATACTTACCTGGGGCTTCCTCCAGCCCCATGTCTTCAATGGTCTCCCTCGCCGTACTTCTGCAATCTAGCCCGGTAATATATTGCCAGCCGCGCTGCAGTGCGCATACGTGACCTGGCGCAGAAAGCACCCGGTTAAGGGAGCGCGATGAAGGTGTGCATGTGTCCGTATCGCGCATGCCCACAGCAGCGAAGCTGGCGATATTACCGGGAAAAATTGTGGAAGAATGGAGCGGCTGGGTAGGACGGCGAGGGAAGCATTGGAAGCCTCAGGAAAGTATAAATGGTCCATATTTTACATCTCAGAACCTTTAAAGTGGATCCGAGATAAACTTTTACTCATTGCATAATTGTGTTCCTTTCATATAGTTTATAGGGCATTCCTCAAGCCAAATACTTTTTTTGTTTTGTTTTAATACTCTAATTCCCTATAAACTAAACAAGCCTCGTCCACAGCTCCTTTTGTGCCTTGGCACTGTAGTAAGGGCTTATGGGAGCTCAGTCTTGTCAGGAGAAGGAGGAGGTTACTAGCCAGAGATTTCAGAGGCAGAGGGGAGGAGGAGAGGGCTGGAGATGCTATCAGCTTGCCTCAGTGTAGTGTGACAAATAGAACATGGCCACCCTCATTGTATCATAGCAATAAATAATCATAAACTTTTTAAGCTGTTTGCAGCTGATTTGCTGTGTAAACCATCTAAACTTTAGATAAGATATATAGACAATTTACTTGTTATAGTTACTTTTTCATCTCGCATCTGCTTTAACAACGTTTAATGTGTACGCCCCATAGCATCAACGAATCTGGAGCCATGAGTGCCAGAGTGCAGTAAACCATATCAAGTAATGCAGTGTGCAAACTGAGCAAAATGGATCAGAATAAATATCACAGATTATGTATCAACATTGACAGAATAACAACTAATTCATAGATACCAGAGTACAATACGCAATCACAAGGGACATACACATTACATTCATATGTCTCAGGTTTCATTTAAGCAGAATAACATGGGCAGAATGCAATACATTACATGCAATGCAATGCACATCATTCTGCCTAAAGGAGTCATCAAGCAACCCCCCCTGCCTCCCCACTCTACTTACCGGGGCTTCCTCCAGCCCCTTGTATCGACAGGTCCCACACAGCAGCTCCGATTGCAGCCGCCAGCCCGGGGTCCCCGCCCGTGCAGAGGCCATCCTCCTCTACTGCGTCTGCGCGGGCGCCGCTGCCAATCAAGTCCATGTTGTCCGTTTTGTACACTGCGCACTACACTGCGGACAAGGCGGACTTGATTGACAATGGTGCAGGCACAGTAGAAGGCGACCTCGAGGTCGGCCTCTGCACCGGTGGGGACCTCAGGTCGGCGGCTGCGAGCGTAGAAGCTGCGAGGGACATGCCGGCTGCAGGGGGCTGGAGGAAGCCTCAGGTAAGTAGAGCAGGGGGAGGCTGGGGGCTTGCTTGACGGCTTCTTTAAAGTGGAACTAACAAAAAAACAACTGGGGGCTACTTACCTCAGGAGGGGGAAGCCTCTTAATCCTAATGAGGCTTCCCCCGTTCTCCTCTGCCCCTCAGTTCCAGCGCTGGATCCCCCCCCCCCCCCCCAAACCACAGCCGGCAAGTTTTCGTGCTTTGGTGCAATATATACCTTCCCGGGCTCCAGCGCAGGAGCGGTAGTGGCTTTCCGATCGGGCTCCAGTGGAAATAGCTTGGCCTTATCGGGTCCGCTCTACTGCCCAGGTGCGAGCCGTCTGCGTGGTGTGGAGGAGCTCTGACGAATAGCCCTTGTCAAGGAGCCTTGGGGGTCCCATCACTGGAATGGCAAGGAGGAGGGGAAACCTCTGTATTATATGGAGTCTCCTCTCTAGTGAGGTAAGTACCTATTTGGGGCACTTTTCTCCCCTCAGATACACTTTAACGCAGTTTTGTGCACACACCCCAGGTGTGTCTCTATTACCGTCCCTCAGCAGGCCAACACCATTGTTTGGTCATTATTTTTCTATTACATTGGATGCTCATATATTTATTTATTTGCTTTAATATTTATATAGCTCTGACATCTTCCGCAGCACTGTACAGAGTATATTGTCTTGTCACTAACTGTCCCTCAGAGGAGCTCACAATCTAGTCCCTACCATAGTCTTATGTCTATGGCAGATAATGCCCTGGCTGGGATTCAAACCAGGGACCCAGTGCTGCAAGGCGAGCGTACTAACCACTACGCCACCATGCTGCCCATACTTGCAGATATTCCTGAATGACCTTTGCCCTTACCCCTCCCATTTTATGTTTTCCCTGCATTTCTTATTACATTTGGTGTGATTTCTGCCTCTTTGCTTCTTGTTGTTTGGTACATGCGTGCTGCAAGAACACTGACGGACATAAAAACATAAGAGCTGAGAATCTGCCAGATTAAGTGGAAGAGACTTGATTAGTTTGTGATGGTCGCTATAGCAACTTCTTGCCACTTGCCCCGGTTGCCATGTTGTTATATTTGGAGCATTCGCACCTGTGGTGTGTAATCCTATGTGTGTGCCAGCGGTGTCTTCAGCTGTATGTGCAGAGCGGTGATGTAATCCCAGGGATAACTATGAATATCACCGGCTTCTGGCAGTGATTTCACGCCTGGTATATACTGTATATACACTGTGTATAGATAGATAGAAGTTTACATAGGGTTACATAGGTTCCGACTTACAAACAACTCGTCCAGTCATACAAAACACCCATCACAATGATGTCACTTCCACATTGAAGGAGAAGTGTGAGAACTTGCCAGATCTGTATGAGATATTTTCAGCAGGCACAGGGGACAGAAGGGGACACTAGAGACACTGGATGGCACAAGGGGACAGAGGGGAACATTTGAGGTACAGAGGGGGACACTGGAGGCACAGGGAGACAGAGGGGACACTGGAGGCAGAGGGGGACACTAGAGACACTGGATGGGACTGAAGGGGACGCCGGAGGCACAGGGGACACTGGAGACACAGAGGGGACACTAGAGACACAGAATGGCATAAGGGGACATTTGAGGTACAGAGGTACAAAGGGGACACTGAAGGCATAGAGGAGGCACGGGGGGGGGGGGGCAGAAGAGACATTGGAGGCATGGAGAGACAGAGGGAGACACAGGATGGCACAAGGGGACAGAGGGGAACATTTGAGGTACAGAGGGGGACACTGGAGGCACAGGGAGACAGAGGGGACACTGGAGGCACAGGGGGACACTGGAGACAGAGGGGGACACTAGAGTTACAGGATGGGACTGAAGGGGACACCGGAGGCACAGGGGGACACTGGAGACACAGAGGGGACACTAGAGACACAGAATGGCATAAGGGGACATTTGAGGTACAGAGGTACAAAGGGGACACTGAAGGCATAGAGGAGGCACGGGGGGGGGGGGCAGAAGGGACATTGGAGGCATAGAGAGACAGAGGGAGACACAGGATGGCATAAGGGGACAGAGGGGAACATTTGAGGTACAGAGGGGGACACTGGAGGCACAGGGAGACAGAGGGGACACTGGAGGCATAGGGGGACACTGGAGACAGAGGGGGACACTAGAGATACAGGATGGGACAGAAGGAGACACCGGAGGCACAGGGGAACACTGGAGACACAGGAGAGACACTAGAGACACAGAATGGCACAAGTGGACATTTGAGGCACTGAGGTACAGAGGTACAAAAGGGTACCACTAGGCATAGAGGAGGCACAGGGAGACAGAGGGAGAAACAGGATGACAGAGGGAGACAGAGTGGGACACAGGATGGACACGGGGGGCAGAGGGGGACATTTAAGGCACAGGGAGGGAGAGGAGGACACTAGAGACACAGGATGGCACAAGGGGGACATTTGAAGCACTGGGGTACAGAGGGGGACACTGGAGGCACAGAGGGGGTAGAGGGGACACTGGAGGCACAGGGAGACAGAGTGGGACACAGGATGGAACAGGGGGGGCAGAGGGGGACATTTGAGGCACTGGGATACAGAGAGGGACAATGGAGGCGGGGGGGGGGGGGGGGGCAGAGGGGACACTGGAGACAGGGGGACACTAGAATAAAGCAGAGTACTCACCACTCACCTATCTGGCAGGCACACTCCCTTCTGTGTTCTGTCATCATTTCCGCTGGTTTCCGTTCTCCATGACACAGTGGCATATGTGTATTTGTGTAACACGGCACCGGGTTGTGGTGAGTAAGCGCCGACAAGGATGAAGCACACCGGCCAGATAGGTGAGTGTGTTCTGCTGCCGCCAGTACTCAGCAGGGGCCCCTATCATCTGGGGGAGAAACCCGGAGTACCCGTCACAGGCTATGGTGTCCTGGGCAGTTGCTTATTGCCACACTCCTGCCCCTTTTCAAGCTAGTTCTTTTGTCCAGAGCAATCGATGGTTTTGATCAATTGTGGCTGGAAATTGATCGAAAATTACGATCTGGGGATCATGTTGGGCTTTTGACTTTTGTCAGATTTGATCACAGTGATCAAATCTTCCAGGAAAAATCAATTAGTATTTGGACATTTGTAGGATACCTGGACACAGAAATCTGGTGAATGCAGCCTAGTGCCAGTCCACACTGGCAGATTATTGTTTGTCTACCAGATAGTGTTGTCCGGATCATGAACGATTCGGATCTTTGATCCGAATCTATTTTATGAGTCGATCATCCGAATCATCAAAATGAGTGATTCGGATTGCAAAAGGGGCGGGGCTAGGAGCGACACGCCCCCTCGCAGCGGGGTCTTGGAAGCAGAGCAGAGAGATGGATCGCTCTGTTGGAAGGGAGCCAGCCTTGCAGGGAGACAGGTAGATGAGAGAGAGGGGACATGGGTGCCACTGCCAGATATGTGTAGAGCACACATACTGGCTATAACGTGCTGCTCATTACAGGCTGTCTGTTCCGTAGTTGTACACAGTGAACACATTGGAAGCTTTTGGCTCAGCACAGCTCAGTAACTTTGCAGACAGTGTGCTTGAAAGGCAATATAATCCTCCTGCACTCGGCACTAAACAGCTGCACTTCACTTCTGGGAATGCTTTCTTTCACTGTGCGACCTTTTCTTTCAAAGTGTACAGATGAACATATAGGTGAAATATATGTAAAGCATATGACTTCAGCATGTGGGTATTACGTGCAAACATTTCTGCTCTCTGCTCGTCCCTCCTCCCTTCTCTGTCCACTCCCTGCCCTCTGTCCATCTTCTCCCCTTCTCTGTGTGTCCACCCCCCCTCCCCTTCTCCTGTCCACAGACCTGTCCTGCTGTTCATTTCATCCCCGAATGCTTCCGGTAGTAAAATGATCCGAGATTCGGATCAAAGATCCGGATCTCTTCAATGATCCGATTCGAATCATCCGGATCATTGAAAAGATCCGAACTTGCCATCTCTACTACCAGAAGAAGTTAGAAGGTACACAGGAGGTGAGGCTTCCGGTAAGCATGGGAGGGGCTTAAAACATCACAGGCATAGACTGCGCCACCTCCTTACTCTTGCTATGTCTGCTCACTGCTCTCCCACATAGACAGGCGTGGGCTTCTTTAAGGGGAGGGGCTAAGTTATCTTTTTTTTTTCAATTATTTACGTAGTTTTGAGCCGTGGTTCAGTCTGTTTTACATAACAAAAATACGGCTTTGGCGTGCATTATCACTGAACGCCTGCTCTGTGCAGGTCTTAAAATAGTCCTCAAACCAGCCGTACAAAGCAGGGAGAAAGCTTCCAAGAATCGCTTGCTCAATCGGAATTGTGTTTATTTATGCTGATAATTACCGTCAGTGACTGAATGATGAGGTAAAAGCCTGAAAAAGCCTGAAAACTTAGCCCAGGATAGGAAATGATAAGGGCAGCAGCAGGAGCAGGTGTTTCTATAATCTGGGCCTTGACAAAAGCTTTCTTATAAGCCTACAACATCGGCAGGCAATTGTGATCTTTATACTTCTGGATAATAGCGCTCTTTGCCGCCACTTGCCTATACCATAAGTGCTGACTTTGTACAACGTACAGCTGTATACTCTCGCCCTTATCATTCTGTGTACTGTTAATGTTTCCTGTGGATTATACAGTGTGCGGTATTATTGCTGCATATATGAAAGCAAACACTGCCTTCATATTAATAATTGAAAATAATAAATATACCAATTTAAAGGATTGGAGTAATGTTTACAGTCAGTTAACAGTTGACAGAGGGCTTTAGTTCCCAAAGAGGGACTGTCCCTCCAACAGAAGGACACTTGGGAGCTCTTCCATGTTATGCCCCCTCCTTCTGTGTGCATATCTATAGATGATGTACAATATTCTTCCATAGATGATCTGGACTGTTCTTCCATGTTCTGCCCCCCCCCCCCCTACTTTTCCCTCCCCATTCTCTGATCACATTCTATAGATTCACTCGAATGTTCCTCCATGTTATGCCCCTCCCTTCCCATTCTCTGATCACATTCTATAGATAATCTTATCTGGAAACCTTTGCCCCCCTGTCCCGGCAGCACCTGATAGCAGTGCAGACATTGGCAGAGGGTGATTGCGGTCACATTACCTCACGTGGGTGATGTGATCCCACCAGCAGAGATCGTATTATCAATATTCCTCTGTGTGCTGTCACAATGCCTCCTATACATAGCAGGACATAAATAATGCACGGCTCCCCCTGCGCTAATTGGAGATATTATGTGAGGGATCGGGAGCGTGCGGAGGACACACTGCGGTCACTGCAGCCCAGAATCCCCCTCTGTGGAGAGATCTGTGACTGGATAGTAAATACCCATCATGCAGCTGGGATCACACTATGTGCTTCATTATAACAGGGGGTTCACCGCATATTATGGAAATAAGGGCAGTTTATTATTTCTATTTATAAATCCTATTTTGACTTCCTTATAAGCTGACATAATGCAGCAGAATATGCTTTGTAGATGGATTGTAGATTTCATTGTTAACCCCTCACACAATACATGCATGCAATCTGCACCACAGGCAGTGATAACAAAAAGAAACTTCTAACGTTGTTTTACTTTGAAGTGAAATCACCCGTGACATGGTTCCCTCTCTAGAACTGGTCACTACGGTAACCAGCACCTCTCAGCATGAACGCCGCCAGTGCGGCCTATTAGTGATACAAGATGAGAGTGTGTGTTTGTTGCTCCCTAAACTGTAGCGAGAGGTATATGGAGGTTGCCATATTTCTTTCCTTTTAACCACTTCAGGACCACAGGCTTACACCCCCCTAGTGACCAGGCCATTTTTCACAATACAGGGCTGTGCAGCTTTGTCAGCGTGCTGCACAGCCCTAGAACTACGCACACAAATGCATTTTTCCTCCTTTTCTTGTCCTTAATAGGACACTGTTTAGGAGGTCTCTGATCGCTGCTGCAATCTTTTTTTTTTTTCTTTATTAAAAAAGGGGAAGTTTTTCCCTCCCTCCTTCCTCCCCTCCCTACCTCCCCCCTTTGCAATCCTAAATCGCCATAGGGCGGCGATCGGCTCTCTTCCGCGGTCATTAGGTAGTTAAGCAATACTAGTTGCCTGGCAGTCCTGCTGATCTATTTGCTGCAGTAGTGTCTGAATAAAACCAGAAACAAGCATGCAGCTAATTTTATCAGATCTGACAATAATGTCAGAAACACCTGATCTGCTATCGAACCATCTATCTGTTGAAAAAACGTATGGCATATTTCCAGCATTAGAGGCAGAGGATCAGCGGGATAGCCAGGCAACTGGTATTGCTTAAAAGGAAATAAATATGGCAGCCTCCATATTCTTCTTCCTACAGCTGTCCTTCAAAGAGAATCTGAACTAAAAATAAAAAGTCAAAATAATCATACACAGGTCATACTTACCTCCCGTGTAGTCTACTCCTCAATCTCTTTCTCCTCTCCTGCATCCTGTTTGTCCACTAATATCAATGGAACTCTGACTGTCCTCCATTTTGAAAATGGCCATTACCCCATAACAGCTTCCTGGTCAGCACACTGTTAAACTGTAATATAGCCCACTTGAGCCATAGGGAAACATGGACATTACCTTGCACATTCAGTTGTAACTGACAGCTGGTGATATATATAACTGACAGCAACTGGTATATCTCAGTTCTGACAAAATATTGTCAGAACTGGAAGGGATTACTGTAAGAAGAAAATAGTGAGCTTCTGAGAGGAACGGACGGTGAGGTATGTATGTAATATTCATTTTCATGTACGTCGTGTTTATTTTAAATAATTTTACTCGGTTCAGATCCCTTTAAGGTGCATGAAATGTACATTTCCTTTGAATAAGGCTAAGTTTCCACTGTAACGTGACATTTTTGCCTGCAAAAAATTGTAGAAGATTTTTCTGATTGGTGAAAATTTGCATGTAAATGTTTACGCATTTTTATGCAAATTTTCGTAAGCAAAAATTTGCATTAGTTAAATATAACATAATCTGCCTAGTAACAGCTTAGTCATGACTGCTGACAACTTCCTGTAACCATGGATCTAATGTGAATTTTCGGGCAAATAAAGAGAAAATGTGCATTGCCTATACAAAGCATTGTACGCGAATCCTATGTGATGTCCGAAAAAATGATACAGGACCTCAGATTTTTTCACGCGTAGGAACGTGTACAAAAATTCGCATTGAATGGAAACAGCCCCATTCACTACCATTAGCTGCAAAATCAATGCAAATTTTCGGAGAAAAAAATCTGACACAAAACGCACAAGTGGAAACCAGGTCTAAGGCCAGTTTTACACATTTTTTTGCGTTTCGGTGGGGATACGATACTCCCGCCGCATCGCAATGCAAAAACCGTCACTCATATGGCCCTGCGGCAGAGTGCGCAGACAGGGTCCTATGCATAGCTCCACCCCCCGTTCAGTGACGTACTCCCTGTTGGTACGTCACTGGGATTGAATTAATGTGGTTTTCTGCGCTCCTCACTGACCAGTATTCCCACCAAATTACTTTAACCAGCAATGGATCGCTATACTCTGGGGGGTATCACCACCCTACTTAATTTGGTTATTTGCACAAAAGTACACAAGCATAGCGCTCAACATTCACTTGTAGCAAGGGATTCACCTCTCAGAGGTTCTTAATGCAGTCTTAAACCAACCTAAACCATATACAAATGTCCCAATATTACCACACTGTACAGACACATCAATCTGCACAGTGGCAAAAGTTCATACAGTCCACAGATTCCAGTTGATTCCAAACTGTGTTTCTACAAGATGCCAGAATACTCTTACCATCAAGAATGGCTGATTGATTGACAGATCAGCAACAGCGTTTATAGATGATATAACATGATGCTTGACTTTATGCGATCTCCACACCTCCTGTATATCACTCAGAAAAAGGGATACAATAACATAGCGTAATCCTGATTTCAAAAAAATCCCAAACAATCACCTCCAGTGCTAAGTGTGTGTTTCCCCACACCACAGTGATAGATAGGCACTGGGATTGCCGTTGGTCTGCACATGCGTGCAGCGATGCACCGTGCTCCATCATTTACACTTACTGCATAGACTTCCATTACCCCAAGCACCGTGCAAAAGAGGGACTGTCCCTCCAAAAAAAGGGACAGTTGGGAGCTATGCTGTGTATGTCTTGCGAGAGGAATCAGGTGATCTAAGAGGTGAAAGTAACTCAGCTTTGTGTTTCTCTCACAACCATGGCGTGGGAGGGCTGTATTAAAGGACATTTAAAGTGAGAGGAATACGGAGGCTGCCTTGTTTATTTCCTATTAAACAATACCAGTTGCCAGGCAGTCCTGCTGATCTCTTTGTCTGCAGTAGTGTCTGGATCACACACCTCAAACAAGCATTTGGCTAATCCAGTCAGAAACATCTGGGGCTTGATTCACAAAGCGGTGCTAACTGTTAGCACGCTTGTGAAAAGCCCCTCTTCACGCCTAAACTAAGTCATCTGGGATCTCATCCATTACAGCCGCAGGGACGCAAGTCTCTTGTCTGTGGTGTCTGGGGGGCTGCGCGCCTGATCGGCGATGATCCCGGCGACAGGGAGGATTGGAGGCAGGGGACAGAAGTCCCCTGAGCCAATCCGTTGTTGTACAGCGAGAATGATCACTGTTTTTGTTCAAAAACAGTGATCATTCTCAATTGGTTGCTCAGTTCCGCCACTCCTTTGTTGTCATTCATTCATCTCCCCTCTATGACCCCGTGATCGCCTGCATCAATGAGATGCCTGAGTCATTTCCAAAGTAACACAGCCACACATTACTTCCTATTTAGCGTACTTATCGTACGCTAATAGGAAATAATGCGCAAGGACATCTTGTGGCCAAATAGTAAAATTACACCTACACACATTAGGAACTAAAAAATGTTAATATGTATGTCAAGAGGGTATTTAATTATTAAATTATGTGCTTGCAATTAGTGATGGATGTAAAACTGAAAAAATGCACCTTTATTTCCAAATAAAATATTGTCCCCATACATTGCACTGGGGATATAATTTAAACGTTGCAAAAACCGGTACAAATGGGTAAATAGAACGTGTGGCTTTTATCCACAGGGGAATGTTTTTGTTTTAAAACTATAATGGCCAAAAACTGAGAAATAATGATTTTTTTTTTCATTTTTTTCTTATTATTTCCATTAAAATGCATTTAGAATAAAATAATACTTAGCATAATGTACCACCCAAAGAAAGCCTAATTGGTGGCGAAAAAAACAAGGTATAGATCATTTCATTGTGATAAGTAGTGATTAAGTTATTGGGGAATGAATAGGAGAAGCGCTGAAATGTGAAAATTCCTCTCATTCATAAGGTGTGAATAACCCGCAGGCTGAAATGGTTTAAATACCCAATCCGCTGTGAGGCCTGGAACCCACTGAAAACCGCAAACGCAAAACGCAACCGCTAGCGTTTTGTCTGAGCGGTTTGCAAGCGGATTCATGCGCGTTTTTGGTCGTGTTTTGCAACATTGTATTTTTTTCCCCAGCGGGTGCCTAGCGTTTTGCGTTTTGCGTTTTTATCCTGATTGGTCCTGTGAATTATTTTTCATTTTGTTACAGTGTGCTGAACCGCAAAACGCTAGCAAAACCGCTCAGTTTAGGTTTTGCTGAGCGTTTCCGCTAGCGGTTCAATACTTTACATTGAAGCGCTAACGCTCCCAAAATGCTGCACGTCCTGCGTTTGCGTTTCTGAGAAACGCAAACGCTCCTGTGGAAGTTGCCCCATCCATTAACATTAGCCCAGCGTTTTGGCAAACTGCTAGCGTATCGCAGTGCTGCCAAAACGCTGCCAAAAGCGCTCCTGTGGGTTCCAGCCCTGATGGTTGTTATCATCGCGCATTACCAAACCTCATTCGCTTAACCGCACACCTGTACCCATGTCACGAGATTGTGGAAACAATTGCTTAAAAAAAATCACTGGTCGTTGGAAAAATCGCATAGTGGGTACAGCCCTTTGGAGAGAGGGCCTCAGCATGACAACCAGACAATGAATCTGCATTGTTCAAAGGGAATTAAAAATGTCAGCCACCATATCCCTCTTACTTTAGGTGTGCTTTAAAAAGGTGAGATGACATTTTACACTTTCTTTACAGCTGCAACTAAATCTATTCAGTTGGCCAATAAAACATATCGGCGGCTACAACTCTCCTCCTGCTTCCTGCTGATATAATGATGAGACAGCCGCTGTCTGATTTTGGATGTTGTTGTTCTGCAGGTGGAGCACCTGGCCTGTAGATGCTGTCCTGGTGTTTTGGGGTCTCCCGAGCGGAGATCGGGGCCATGCCGCAATGATTCTGTGTGACCGGTGCTGTCCCTGCTTCTGGTAAACCTTCGGTGAAGACGTGGTGTGTCTGTAACAGGACATGGCACATACACGCGTTCTCGGGGCCGTGCCGCACTGATTCTGTGTGACCGGTGCTGTCCCTGCTTCTGGTAATCCTTTGGTGAAGACGTGGTGTGTCTGTAACAGGACATGGCACATACACGCGTTCTCGGGGCCGTGCCGCACTGATTCTGTGTGACCGGCATCATTCCTGCTTCTGGTAATCCTTTGGGGAAGACATGATGTGTCTGTAACGGAACATAGCACATACACATGTCCTCGGAGCCACGCCGCACTGATTCTGTGTGACCAGCGTTGTTCCTGCTTGTGGTAATGCTCACATGAAGACGTTGTGTGTCTGTAACGGGACATGACACATACAGGCTCGTTCCGCCCATGATGCCAAGTTAGGCGACTTCCTCAGGCGGCAGAAGTCTGGGGGCAGCACCAGGCAGAAACAGGAAGTGAAGAGAGTGCCTGGAAAACCTATACTGGTGGCAACGAAACCTGGCTAACCTATACTGGGGCAACTGTACCTGGCTAACCTATACTGAGGGCAACTTGACATAGATACCAGTACTGGGGGCACCTATACCTGGCTACCTACCTATACTGAGGGTGTTTTTGGCGGGCTCTCTGCAGCTATAACTTGTGGTGCAAATTGTCGGGTGCTATGCAATCAATTCAGGGGGAGGGGGGGGGGGAGGGGCATCCTCACAAGGTTTGCCTTGGGCAGCACAATGTCTAGAACTTGCCCTTGACACATACACAAGTTCCTGAAGCCGCGCCGCACTGATTCTGTGTGACCGGCACTGTCCCTGCTTCTAGTAATCCTTCGGTGGAGACGCAGTGTGTCTGTAACGGGACACGACACCTACACGTGTTCTCCTCAGATCTCCAGATTGTTCCATCATCAGGCTTCATGTAACCAAGGACAAGATGTGTAACGTGAGCTGTGTGTATTGTGTGACAGCCGGATACCGCGGGATCCTCGCCCCCTCGCTGCGCCGTGCGGCCTGCGTGATGTCACACTACGAGGGACCTGCTCAGTGAGATCCCTGCGGCTGCAGATCTCTGGAGAGAAGATGAGTCATGAGGCGATCCTGGAGTGGATTTAATACGCATTGGGGTTGTTAAATTATCTTACGAGTTCTCTTCCCTTACCCAAGCTTGATACACATACACAGATGCTGAAGCAAACCTGAAGTGTAATTAAAATAAAAAAAACACAGAGACTTACCTATGTAGAGGGATCCTATAGAGCAGAAATGTCAAACTGGTCCTTCGAGGGCCGAGGTCCTCACTTATTTTTGACACAGCTCAAATGAATTGCTGGGTCTGAAACAGGAAAGGTGTGGTCCATCAATTAAAACACATTCCTCTCTTTGTCAGTCCATCCTAAACACTGGCATGGATCTGGCCCTCCAGGCCTGGAGTTCAACACCCGTGCTATAGAGCCTTCTGGTTCCTCTCATGGTCCCCGTTTTCCAGCGTTGTCACCTCCGGCAGCAGTCTGTGACCGTTGGGTTGAATACTGCTCTCTTCCACTGCCGGGAGCTTTAGAAGTCTTCAGGAGCCCGAAAACTCTTGAAGACAGGTGGTTCCGTAGTGTGCATGCGCTAGTGTACTCTCTTGTGTACTCACGCATGTGCAGTACAGAACTGCCCATCTTGGGGAGTACTTATGCTCCTGAAGTCTCCCGCAGGGAAGAGCGCTGGAATGAAGACCGTGAGAGTAATGGGAAAGCTCTATAGGACCTGGACATCTAGTGGCGAGTTACGTTCGGTAGTAGTGTGTCCCAGTACGCTTCCAATGTGTTCTCTGCATAAGAGGGTCCAGCACACTGACAAGACAAGTCAAGACACATAACAATTATATCGCGCTTTTCTCCTGGCGGACTCTATGCGCCATAGCTGCAGCCACTAGGACGCGCTCTATAAGCAGTAGCAGTGTTAGGGAAACTTGCCTAAGGTCTCCTACTGAATAGGTGCTGGCTTACTGAACAGGCAGAGCCGAGATTCGAACCCTGGTCTCCTGTGTTAGAGGCAGAGCCCTTAACCATTACACCATCCAGCCACTGACACTGGCCAAACAGATAAGCCAACCCCCCCCCCCCCCCCCCCCCACACACACACTTTTAGCCTAAAATATTCTCATAAAAAAGGTATCTACCGTATGTAGTAATGACACATGCACTCATGTGTGTTGTACTCTGTACACCGCATGGAGGATTATGGTGCCAGAGATGGATTACTATGAAATGGGACCCCAGTCAAGGAATACCCTCCTCACCCCTATGGACTATATATCACAGCCCACTATACCATCCCTTATATCCTCCACACCCTTATGGACTGTATACTTTAACCCCTATATGCTTCCCTCATTTCCACAACCACCCCCTTCCATGCTAATGTTTTGCTTTGGCAATGCTAAATGTATTTGGTGGTCCAGCCAATTAAGATTTTTGGTTGTAGATTTGGCAATCTGAGATGGGAGAGGGGTCAGAGAAAGTTGACAGGGTGGCAGTTTGGCCCCCTGACACCCATTCTGCCCCAGGCACTTGCTTAGGTTGCCTTGTAGATGATCCTGCTCTGGATTTTGCTATATAAATAAAGAAATAAAGCCGATAAAATTAGCCCACGGATATATTCTGAGATGGACAACGGGCAGGATTCCGCAGAGCACTTCCCGCCTCCGCTTTGGCCCATTATCCTGCCCAGTGCCGGTATTATTAGGAGAATTTCACTGGCTTTCTGGATGTACCGCAATTTACTGAGTCATCATATCATAAAGCGTATCCCGGAATGAGGTGATTTAATTCCCCCACTTCAGACGTGACCGTAGCCCCCCTCCCCCCCGGCCTCCAACGCTTCTGCGGATGAACATCTCTCCATAATCACAGCCGCGACCTCTGTAAATTGCTGCGGAAAGTGGCGCAGGCCAATAAATGTGTGAACTAAATGAACAGTAATGTGAGGATCCCGGAATTGTGACCCAGAAGGCATTGCTCTGCAGTAACCTCGCGCCTCTCTGGACTGCAGCAGTTTCACCTCTGAACAAGAGACGACTCGTATGCCTAATAAGGGGGATGTTATCGTTATCTGTGTAACGTGTCTCTGATTAGGGTGAAACGGGCTGGGAAGATGACTGAACTGTACAGGAAATCCATTATGCCTAGTACACACCATGCAATTTCCCATGAGATAGATGCGTCGATAATTTCCGACAGATCCGATCAGATTTCCAAACGTTTTTCTGATCACTTCTATGTAACTCGATCAGAAAAATGATCAGAAATCAGATCGGACCTGTCGGAAATGATCTATTCGATCCATCTACCTGACGGGAAATTGCATGGTATGTACCAAGTGAACCAGAGACGAAGCACCCTCATGTATTTTATTATATATATATCAGTGGGAACATTAGAGAAAACACCTACCCTGCTCTCTGTTTCACCGTTCACTGCTCAGCCTGCTTCTTATCAGCCCTGATAAAATCCCTGACTGAGCATTCAGTCTGGCTTTGCTCAGGAATCATTATAGCTGAGTCTGTCTTCTCTGAAGTCTTTTCAAGCCGAAGTCTGCCCTCTTCTGGCTCTGCTTTCCCCTTTCTCTATACTTGCAGCATCATAGAGAGCTGTGATGAGATGGGCGGAGCTGCTAATGTAAGGGTATATTGAAAAACTTTTTTTTTTTAATCTATTTGTTAGTCATAAGAGGTTTTTAGAAATGGTGATTTCATTTTGCACAAAGCCCACTAAATATGCTTTTCTGATGAACTGTATTTTGCTTGGACAGAGGCACTTATCGTGACCTTGAGACTGTACTGTGTGTACTCCTATTTGTTATTGCCTGAGGAAGCAGGGAATATACCTGCAAAATACGTTGCAAAAAAACCCTGGAGTGTACCAATAAATGTAATTGTTTTGAACACACAGTTTTTGTGTCTGCTTGCGAGAGTTCAGGTCAGGGGAGTTCAGGGGGGTAAGTCCATCACTGCCTCCTTAACAATTTTAAAAGTTTTAAGAATTGATTTTATCCAGTTGGCGCCTCTGTTCTTCATTACGTTATGTATTTTGCTTGGAGTTTTAGTTAAAAAAAAACACACAAAAACGCCACATCAGAGCGGCGAAAATACCAGGTATAGTATTTATTTTGTATAATCTATCGGCAGATATGTTTATTGTGTGTCAAAGTGTTCATATCTGGTTTCCAAAAGGTTATTACATTTTGCATGCATCTTTCTGTATGCAAATGTTCACGTTGGTCACACCTGTCTGTCAGTTTTCTGTGTGTGTTTTTCTGCACATTGTTATGGCACATCATGTGTTTGTATGCAAAAAAATGCACATGCGAAAAATACATTCAGGTGTGAACCAACCGATTGATTAAAGTGGACCTGAAGTCTTGCACAGGACAGAAGGAAAACATAGAGAAATGCACCCTGTATGTATTTAGAGAGTTTAGCCGTCTAATCCCCCTGATCTGTGACTAATCACAACTGTAATTTGATTTTTTAGTTGTGTCAGCTGTCTTCCTTGGCAGAGCAGCTAATTTGTAAACACAGTATGTTGACAATATGTCTGCATCCATGAAAGCAGGAAGTAGACACACTGCAGATTTATTGCAGGATTTGTATCAGCTGTAACGAAGAAATGTTTTCCTTTTAGGCTGTATTCACAGTTGGACGGTGCGTTTTAATGCGACGTCAAAGTCGCAACGTGTCTGCGTAAAGAGGTAACGCATTGCAAGCAGCGAGTTACCACAACAGAACATTTTTTATTGCGACTTTAACGTCGCCCTGTGAACGGCCCATAGGATTAGCATTGCAGTGCGGTAAGCTGCGTTATAAGACTTTATAACGTGTGACCGTAATGTCCCACTGAGAATGCGACCTAAAGGTTATTATGCTGTTGTGTATCTTTTAGAGCAGAGAGAAAGTTCTGAGTTCAGGTCCACTTTAACATGAACCCACAGTTTAAATGCGTATTTCTGTGTAGAAAAACTGCAGCAACCTGGGAAATTTTGGGAGGATCAGAAGGGACTACAAAAAACGCATTTAATGGAAACTATTTCTTTGAAATTGCTTTGGTTTCGATACTGATGTAAAGCTTTTACCAATGTGAATTTGCACTCAGTGGAAGTGGGCTTATATTACCTGTTCCTTATAATGTAGTTTATTGGGGTGCTCATATCACAAATTGTTCTCTGCTTTCCTGTTTAAGGCCCAATGCACACCAAAAACCTCTAGCAGATCCGCCAAACGCTAGAGGTTTTTGAGGGTCCATTCACACCTAAAATCGCTAAACGCTAACGCTGAGCGATTTTCTGGCGTTTTTTCCTAGCGATTTCCCAGCGATTTTTCACTGTATAGAAAGCGTTTTTCCAGCGATTAGCATTTTGTGATTTCTAGTTCAATTTAGCCTGCAGAATCGCTCCAGAATTGCTCAGAAAACGCTGCAGGCAACGCGTTTGTGTTTCAGCAAATCGCAAATCACTTAGATGAGAACACTTCCATACACTTTCATTGTACACACGTTTTTCAAATCGCTAGCAATTTTCAGCAATGCTGAAATCGAGCTGAAAATGCACAAGTGTGAATGGGCCCTGAAGCAGATTTCAGAGCGATTCTAGGCATGTTTAGAGAGGTTTTCTAAACATGCCGAGCGTTTTCTGGAGCATTTTTGTGTAGCAGATTACAGATATTGTTACAGTAAAGCTGTTACTGGACAGCTTCTGTAACAAAAATGCCTGGAAAAACGATCTGATCTAGCGTTTTTCAGAGCGATCAGAGCAGTTTTCCACTTTCCTATACTTTATACTTTAACCTTGAGGCAGAAACGCCTCAGAAATCTAAAAAATGCTGCAGCCCCAACCGCTCTGGTGTGCACCATCCCATTGAAATACATTACCCAAGCAGTTTTCAAACTGCTAGCGTTTTTAAAAACTATCCAGAACCGCGCTGGTGTGCACCAGCTCTTACCGGTATCCTTCTGCCTCACTAGATTAGGGAATTGTATCCTCTGGACAGGTGGTATGTCACTGAACATACCGGTAACTTAATTCATAAATTTCTTAAATTTTTTACAATATTCATTTATAAATTATTTAGTCAGGGTTAGCAGAGACGTAGGTATTCGTCCCAGGTGAGGGCAAGTGGTTAACATGTATACTATGTCATCCAACCGGTTTTGCCCTCGTGGGGCAGTTACCGCCCCTGACTCTGCCAAGAGCGTGAAACCGTTCCAGTTAAAGGGGTTCTGTGGTATTATAAAAATCAAACAAGCTGACACTTACCTGGGGCTTCTATCGGCCCCTGCAGCGGTACTGTCCCACGTCGTCCTCCTCCATGTGCGCACTGTACATCTCGGACAACGCTACACAGGGATAGCGTGGGACCAGGGAGACGAGCGGGCGGCGTGTCAGCACCCGGGTCAGCGGGCGGCCGGGTTTGCGGCAGGTGGTGCGCGCATGCGCGTGACACTGCGGCGGAGAGTGGGAGGGGAAGTGGGAGGGGAGTGGAGGAGACTGGGATGGGGATTCGACACAGACCTAGAGCCTGTTTTTAAACGGGCTTACGTCACCTAGTGTTGTACAACCTTGTTATGTCTGTCATCCTTGTATCACTGTCTATATTTATTGTCCAGCGCTGCGTAATATGTTGGCGCTTTATAAATACAATAATAATTGAGGCATTGCATCCATGGAACTAATGTCAGCAATTCCCTATGCCCATTAACTGTACAATCTCCGTATGATGGATTGGGTGCTGACTGTTAATTGCATTGATTAACAATCAGCATCGAACAATCATTCAATCGATCCACATTTCATAAAAACTCTTTTAGTCTGATTGGATTCCTTATCATTTTTCTCTTCGTTAATGGGCCTGAATGATCATCTATCGTTAACAACGATCAAATTGGGCAGGCGGTTGAGCGTTTGGGAAATTGGATCAGTAATGGGCACTTTATTTTTTTTGTTTCAAAATATTTTTTATTGTGGCATTAATCATATCATTGCAATCAATCATATTACATAGCAGAGGAATAATACCACATTTTTGCCTTTGATAGAATAACAACAACATAGTCCATTAATGGTCTAATATTATAACAACAAAACAGAAACAAAGAAAGAAAGAAGTTCTCTCTACATTGCAAGCTAAAAAGATGCTAGAATAATAATCCGGCTTTTAAGTCTTGTTAGATGGTGATCACTATGTAATGGACACTTTAAGGGTTGCCCGAAGTGACATGTGACATGATAAGATAGACAGGTATCCTTTAATGTGTCAGGGAACTCAGAAAAGTATTGGGGGGTTCTTGTGCGACAGAGGTGGTATTATTCCGCACTCTGTTACATGCTCTTTAGCCATTTAATTCCTTTACAAACTGAGGCATCATATCCTCAAAGCAGGTGGTTTTCGGCACATGGAGCTCAACGCCAAAACTAGGCGCTGCCATAGCAGTAATGTTATGTTGTTGTTACGTGTAATAGTAATTCAGGGCTCCAGTGATCGCTGGACCCTGAACTACTCCTCCCTCCGTGTTGGGTTTGGCTCACCCTATGCCCAACTCACCGGTGGCATACTAATATGTATATTCTGGCGTATAAGAATACTTTTTAACCCTTGAAGATCATCTGAAAAGTTATGGTTCGTCTTATATGCCGGGTGTAATTGATGCCGGGTGATACGCCCTATCCTGTTACCGCCTCTCAGATCTCGCTGCTGAGGACTGCAGTGAAGCGGCGCAGGCGCACATGTGCGAGATCTGAGAGGCAGAGAAGGAGGTAAGTAGGATACAAGGTGGGCCACAAGGGTGAAAGAGGCATGTTTTATGGGCACAGCGCAATCTATTCTTCCATACCGCTCTGATAAACAGGGAGACAAGGAGAGCTGCCCAATCCGCTTAGGGAGAGGGATCGTCTATATACTGGGTGCCACATACAGTACAGCACCAGTATCTGTTCATATACAGCACCAGTATATGATGTTTAATTTTTATTTGGTGTGAGTTGGAAGAGGAGTAGTCTTATACGGCGAGTATATCCCAAACTCTATATTTTTACAGGAAAATGTGGGGGGTCGTCTTATACGCCCAATCCTCTTATACGCCAGAATATACGGTACATACACCATATCCTCTGGTTAAAGGAGTGCTATTGCATAAAACTGTAAAGCTTAAAGAGACTGTAAGAAACAAAAACCCCTCGAGGAGATACTCACCTCGGGAGGGGGAAGCCTCAGGGTCCCAATGAGGCTTCCCCGTCCTCTGTAGCCAGGGGGAATCCAGCGCTGGCTCCCCCGAAAGTCCCCAACAAATCCTGACATGTAGTGCGCCTGCGCGGCAATATTTACCTACCGCAATCCGGTGCAGCAGAACGGATACTATCGGGCTTGGCTATTTCCGTCTTATTCCGAACGCAGAACCGCTACTGCACCTGCGCAGAATCGTGGTAGGTGAATATTTACCTCGCTGCTGTTCGGGGGGTTGCAGGCTTGCAGCGCTGGATTGCCGGGACCCCAGAGGATGGGGGAAGCCTTGTTAGGATCCAGAAGATTCCCCGTCACCGAGGTAAGTATCCCCCAGAGGTTTTTTTTTTTTTTTATGTTTCAGGTTTTCTTTAAAATACATCCATATTAAATATACATTTCTCCCAGAGTAAAATGCTCTATAAGTTACTTTTTCCCCCTATATTTCTGCCACAGTAAGTAGTTAAAAGCTGACATCTTACAGATTTTTGACTAGTCCATCTCCTCGTGGGGGATTCTCAGTATTTGCTTTATTCTTTACAAAAACACTCTATGTAAATGATCTGTACAGAGATGTCAGCAAGCCTCCCTACTTCCTCGCAATCTGTTTTGGCAACTGCCATTCAGTAAGGGCTTTTGTAAATAAAGAAATAACTGAGAATCCCCTGTGAGGAGGTGGACTAGCCCAAAACCAGATCTGTCAGACTTTCACTGCTTATTGTAGGTGACATCGACAAAAAGGGAACGAAATGTAATACATGGTGCATTTTACTCTGGGAGAAATAACATACCGTAATTTCTTGTGTGTGTGCCGCAGACGTGTATTGCGGGTCCCCGTGTGATGCACAAGGCATTATCCCCCTCTATGTCCCGACTGTAGTGGTAACCTCATACCTCCCTCAGCTGAGGCATTGTGTCCTGTGAACAAGAGATGACTTGTATTCCTAAGTGAAGGTGACCTTGCTCTGCGTGTGACATTTGATCTGTAACCCGTGACATGTTTAATTTATGGGATCTCTGTGGAGTTTCCTGTGTCTGCGAGTGACATGTACAGTAAATACACTGGCGCAGGATTACGCTGGACGCTGTCACCTTGTTTCCATGGAACATCCTCTTGTCATCCCTCTCCGCTCTGTATATGACAAACACCCCACCTGTCATTTCCTGCAGACGTCACACCAAGATAAACCCCGGCCTATGATTGCATAGCTAGGACACTATACAGATATCCAAGGAAGCTCAACAGAATCGGCACAATCAGGGCAAGGGAGTAAAAACTGCATGCCCCACTCCCACCAGTATTGATGGCCAGATGTGCCCCCAGTATAGGTAGCCAGGTATAGGTACCCCCGGTATACCATTAAGGTGGGACCAGTATAGGTAGAAAGGTATAGGGGTCCCCAGTATAGGTAGCCATGTATAAGTCCCCCCAGTATAGGTAGACAGGTATAGGTGCAACCAGTATACCATTAAGGTGGCACCAGTGTAGGTAGAAAGGTATAGGGGTCCCCAGTGTAGGTAGTCATGTATAAGAGCCCCCCGTATAGGTAGCCAGGTTTTGTTGCCCCCAGTATAGGTAGACAGGTATAGGTGCCCCCAGTATAGGTAGACATGTATAGGTGCCCCCAGTGTCCAGATATAGGTGCCCCAGTATAGATATGTAGCCAGGTATTGAAAGCTAGTTATATAATTACCCTCCAAAAGAGCCCCCCCCCCAAGTTTTGGCAGCTGGATTACACTGAAGAGGGGGGGGGGGGCGGGGAAAAGCAAGCATGTGCCCCGGCCGTTGGGAAGATGGCCAACTCCTCCTTCTTTTCGCCCCCTCCCCTTCCCCGCTCCACCCCACCTCCATTGCAGAGATTTTGCACAGCGGTCGCAGGTTACAGGGGGAACCATAGCTCACCTTTTCGGGGCTCCATGCAATAGAGCTCCACCAGCCAACGGTCTTCTCTGTCTCCAGGGTCGCTCTCTCTACTTCCTGATTATTATTATTTATTTATTTATTTTTTAACGTTTTTATTGATGGATACAAAAAGGCAGTGACAATGAAACTGTATAAATGAGAAAAAAACAAGGGAACAATTTCCCACAATCAGTGGCCAGTAAGAAAATATGTTCAAGATTGAAATGTCAGAATAGGTAACCATGAAACTGAAACACAAAAAAATAACTATAAATGACATGAGCAGTAAGTAGCGTCAGTAGATCCGGCCAGGCAATGAAAATAAAACAAGGGCTAAGCATCCAGGGAAAAATGTGTGACAAGTGCCCTCCAGCTAATCACCCAATTGTAAAAAGGAGGGACTGGGGAAGTCTAGCCTATGGGGTAAAGCGGCATTGTCTGCATAAGTCATCCACAGGTCCAGGTCTTCTGGAAGTGGTGCAGTCTGTCATATGTGACAGCCAACATTCTTCCATAAATCATTTATCTACGGACTCTTGCAGTTACAGGTTCCAGAATTAGCATGGGTTTCAGCCACCGGGAAGCTAGATACGATTTAGCTGCCAAAGCAATAAATTGGCTTAGCCGATGAGCTGGGAACTCGGTGCCATATTTCTTATGGCCTAGGAGGAGGGCTGCTGGGTTCTTTGGGAATGGCCTTTTCGTGGACTTGCAAGATTAGCAATGAGACTTTATTCCAGAAGACCTGGGCCTGCAGGCATTCCCACCTTGTAGAATTACTTTCCCCCAGCTCCATGCCACTGAGCTTCAGCCTATGGGGAAGAAGTACGGCAACTTGTGTTTCTACTGGAGCCAATGGTCTCGCAGGCGGGACCATGGTTCTGTTATTGGGCTGGTCACTGCACTCACTGAGTAGCAGCGAGTGCAGTGATTGACCCAATGACGGAGCCATGGTCCCGCCCGCGAGAACATCGGCTCCAGTAATAACACAAGTTGCCATACTTTTTCCCTTTACTGCCATTAGAGCTTACTTTCGGGATAGGGCTAATATTTCAAGCATGCTCAGAAGAACTGCTAGGGCTTACTTTGGGGGGATGTCTTAACTTCTTGCTGACCGCTCCACGCCAATTGGTGTGAACGCCGCGACAGCCCCAGGACCACTCCACGTCGATTGGCGTGAATGGCTCTGGGCAGTGATTGCAGGGGATCGCGCAAGCCTATGCGTGTGCACCCCCACTGGAATGACGGAGCTCCGCCTTCAGTCTCCCAGCGGCAATCGCCACTCGGAGACTGTTAGACGGCTAAACCATTGTACAGCGCTGTGATCTGCAGCAGCGCTGTACTGGGGACAGCCATGTCACTCGGCTGTCCCCTACAGAGGCACAAAGGGCGATCCATTGTTATAGCCTGAAGCCTATGACAGCCGATCGCACTGATTGGCTGGTGGGGGAGGGAGTGAGGGGGGATTATAAAAATAACAAAAAAAAAATAGAAGAATTAATTAAAAAAATATTAAGATAAATATTTATAAAAAAAATAAACATCCAGGCAGCGATCTTAGCCCACCAACAGAGAGCTCTGTTGGTGGGCAGAAAAGTGTGTGTGTGTGTGGGGGGGGGGGGGGGGGGGCGAAATCACTTGTGTGCTGAGTTGTGCGGCCCTGCAGCCAGGCCTTAAAGCTGCAGTGGCCTATTGAGTAAAAAAAATGGCCTGGTCACTAGGGGGTTTAACACTGCGGTCCTTAATCGGTTAATATTGGGGAAACATGGTAATTATATTACTTGATTCTCCCAGTATCGTTAAAATTAACATTAACTGTAATCTATGTCCAAGAGTGTTACAAAAACACACAGGCTTTATTAGGGTGTACATTCTACTATCCTATTTGAATGTAGCAGTTTCCAGCTTTATGTGAAGAGAAATTGGTGCGGGGGAAGAGGTGGTACTCTAGTGACCACATAGCAGTCATCCAATCACAGGTCCGCTGTTATAATGAGAGGGGCAGATAATCAGTGCGGATTCTCTACACATATTCTTACTGACAGGATATGGACATTGGTTGTAACCAAACATTGAAACCACCTACCTAATATTGTGTAAGCTCCCCCTGACCTGTGAAGATATGTCCTGTGTAATCTGGCCCACAAGCGCTGGCATCAAATTCACCTGAAGTGACAGGGATATGGTGGCTGCCATACTTATTTCTTTTTTAAACAATACCTGTTGCCTGGCAGTCCCCTTTATTTCTTTGGCTGCATCAGTGTCTGAATCACACACCTGAAACAAGCATGTGGCTTATCTTGTCTGATTTTAGTCAGAAACACCCGATCTGCACGCTTGTTCAGAGTCTATGGCTAAAAATAATCGGGGCCGAGGTTCACCTGGACAGCCAGGCAATGTGCATTGTTCAGAAAATATATACGTCAGCCTCCATATTCCTTTTGTTTCAGATGTCCATTGAGGCCCCTTTTTCAGTAACCACGTTGCATTAACCTCTCCTACTGCACCTCATCGCAATGGCCTTTAAAGGGAAGCTTAAAGGACAAGCGAGATGGATACAGAGGCTGCCATATTTATTTCCTTATAAGCAATACCAGTTGTCTGGCTATCCTGCTAATTCTCTCCCTTTAATACTTTTAGCCATAGCCCCTAAACAAGCATATGCAAGCTACAGTCTTTTTTTCTGGTGTTATTCAGACACTAGTGCAGCCAAATAGATCAGCAGGGCTGTCAGGCAACTGGTATTGTTTTAGTGGAAATAAATATGGCAGCCTCCATATTCTTCCCACCACAGTTATCCTTTAAGCGAGAGGCACATGGAAGCTGACATATTTATTTCCTTGTAAACAACGTATACCCAGAGAGCCGGCACCATCCGTTTTCAAAATGCTCTTTTATTGATTAAAGTGCTTTACAGCCATCACAGCACTACTTTCTTGAAACGTTTCCTTGTAAACAATACACATTGCCTGGCTGTCCTGATGATCCTCTGTGTCTAATACTTTTAGCCATAGCCCCTGAACAAGCATGCAGCAGATCAAGTGTTTCTAACTGAAATGTGACTGCATTTGCTGCATGCTTTTTTCAGGTACGTGATTTAGATACTACTGATGCATGAAAGATCAGCAGGATAGCCAGGCAACTGGCATTGTTTAAAAGAAAATAAATAGGGAAGCCTCCATATCTCTCTCACTTCAGGTTCCCTTTAAAGTCAGTGGAATGTGACACACTTCCTGTGATGCGATGAAAGTGCTCCTGCTGATGCAGAAGCTGCGGATCCTTACCGTGCACAGCAAGCAATGACAGTCTATGGTATCGCGCATATTTTGACATTTTGGTGCGCTTGCGGTGCACGTGGGCAGATGCAGATATTCACCTGATGCACTTCCTGTCCAGCATTATACATGTGACTGAAAGGTGCGACTTTTTGAAGGCAGATTACTTCCAATTTCCCTGTTAACGCAGTCTGCCGCATGCGTAAGTCGCATCGCATCAAGAGCATGATTCACTAAACCGTGCTGACTCATAGCACGCCCGCGCTAGCGTTTTCACGCGCAGTAGCAAAATTTCACTTACAATTGCGAATTGCGCACGGCAATGCTAGCGCAGCTGAGCTATGAGTTAGCGCGGTTTAGTGAATCAAGCCCTGAGTGTGAAAGGACTTTGAAAGTGATACGGAGTCAAAGCTTGTGATCAAAATAAGATACTCGCCTGAAAAGAAGGGAGCCTCAGGATCATATTGAGGCCCCCCTTGGTGCTCTGATGTCCCTGGTCGCTGAGCACGGCCTGCCGGAAGGTTAGCAACAAGGCATTGTTGCTAATCATATGGGGGCTGCGCAGCTCCTTTTCTTGCAGCTTGGCTGCGCAGTAGGCACGCAAGCATGCCGTGCATGCGCAGTAGCACGAACCTGCTTATGCTTCGGCTTACTGCGCATGTGCGGGTGGGCTTGCACAGTTACTGCGCAGCCACGCTGCAGGAAGAGGAACTGCGCGGCCCCAATAGGATTAGCAACAATGCCTTGTCGCTAATGTTCCGGGGGCTGTGCTCAGCGGCGGTGGACATCAGAGCACAGAGGGATGCATCAAAACGATCCAGAGTATTCCCTCTCTTTAGGTAAGTATCTTATTTTGGGGTTGATTCACAAAGGTTACTTATTTTTCACCTTAACTGTAAGGAGTGCTAATGCATGAGATAAATAAGACAAGACAAATAACATTTATATCGTGCTTTTCTCCTGGCGGACTCAAAGCGCCAGAGCTGCAGCCACTAGGACGCGCTCTATTGGCAGTAGCAGTGTTGCGGAGACTTGCCTAAGGTCTCCTACTGAATAGGTGCTGGCTTACTGAACTGGCAGAGCCGAGATTCGAACCCTGGTCTCCTGTGTCAGAGGCCCTTAACCATTACACCATCCAGCCACAATAAGGAGAAATAATTCATAAGATAATTAGAGAAGGAGTTCTAAGCCATGAGTTATGTCAAATAAGGAGAGCTAAACCATTAGTTAAGTTAGATAAGGAGAGATAAACCATGAGCTAAGTCATTTAAGGAGAGATAAATTGTGAGTTGATAAATAAGGTGAGATAATGTAACAGAAAAGCTTTGTGAATCAGGCCCTTTGTACCTGAGCTTCGGCTTGGCTACACTTCGAGCATACCTGAAGCAAAATGTGTAAATCGTGAGATGTATTATAGTGCCCGGACCTCTGTGGATATCTCTCTCTGCCTCGTTAGTCGCCATAGATTCCCTGCAGACATTTCTGTCTTTCCTGCTTACTAAACATTTCTCACACTTTCCGTGCTGAGGACCCCTAACTTCGGCAGACACCCCGAGGATTGCTCTGTATGAGTAATATGAGGAGTGTACTGGGCACCCATTAGTGTGATTGGAGGGTCCCGTAGCCACCACGGCTGTATTCTCGCTGCTTGGTCAGCACTATAGAGGGTCTCAGGAATTGGACCCTGGGGGGCAGTCGGGGTACCTTCATCCATAATTGTGCTCTCGCCCGTGTAATGAGGTCTCCAGGGTGGGCTGGAAATAGCTCCTCTTATCTCCCCTGTCACTGATAATGAGCTGCTCCGTCTCTTCTCGCCGCTCCGCACTGTCCGATC
Source organism: Hyperolius riggenbachi (assembly GCF_040937935.1). Classification (NCBI taxonomy): domain Eukaryota; kingdom Metazoa; phylum Chordata; class Amphibia; order Anura; family Hyperoliidae; genus Hyperolius; species Hyperolius riggenbachi. The sequence goes on along the minus strand of NC_090650.1, from coordinate 31,865,655 downwards.
AGCCGCACGTTATGCTGAATATGCAGAGCCCCCTCCTCCAATCACACCGGCCTCAGCTCTATACCTGGTAATGATGACGGTGGGTGCTGATGGGGGGCTGGGAGGCACCATGTACCAGGGTGCTGAGGGGGAGGGGGGATCCTCATAAAGTGGCAGTTGCGGAAATGAGTGTGTCATAAGAAAAGGGAACTACATCCACACATTTTTATTTTTTTATATATATATATATATATATATATATATATATATATATATATATATATATATATATATATATATATATATAAAGAGGAACTGTAGTGAAAATAACATAGTTAATAAATTGCTTATTTTTTACAATATTTATTTGTAGATTATTTAGTCAGTGTTTGCCCATTGTAAAATCTTTCCTAAATAACATTGTGAAATTAGTATTGACATCTTTAGTTCTGCCAGGTGATCTGTGCACAATGTTTGTTACTGAGAGTTCTATGCACAGCTGTTTTTTCCCACATTGCAGTGAGGTTCACAAACAGGAAACTGTCAGGACCACGGTCATGACATCACACTGTGGGAGGGGTTTCACCACAATATCAGCCATACAGACCCCCTGATGATCTATTAGAGAAAATGTAAAGATTACTCATGGGATTATTCATTTTACAACTTAGCAGTTTACCTGAGCCGAAGTAAGTAAATACCTAAGAAGAAGGAAGCCTCTGGATCCTGTAGATGCTTTTCCATGTTGTCCTGCAGTCCACCATCGTCAATCGCGGATCCTACAAAATCACCCACTACGGCTCGTCAGTGCTCACATCAGGGTGGAGCTCCTCTTCAAGCAGGAGGCGGAGCCTCTCGTACATAAGCGGCTCCTTGCTCTTGCGGATGCGGCACGGCCTTGTGCATGTCAGAAGAGGTAACTAATTAGCTAGCCACACCTCCAGAACCGCTGGAATGCAATGATGTGTCAGCTTGTTAATTTGTACAGAGCCATAATAATCCAACATGCATACAGCCTGTTTCGGATTGCTTGATCCTCATCAGTGCATGGCATGGATGAATGTGGCTTTATGGGGTAGGACTTGAACCACCCAGAGGTACAGAGTACCCAGCAAGCTCATGGTGACCCAGAACTCCTAGGAGTGTGTAAGGGGCTACAATGGACCAAAAATGCTCACAGGTAGAGAGTTACACAGGACAGCATTGAAGGGGTGACACCAGGCAATGTGGCAATGATGGAGTTACACCAGGCAGCTAGCAGTGAGGGGGTCACATGGCTCAGGCTTGGCAGTGTGGCACTGTGCCTGGCACTTAATCTGTTCCTTGGCATGCTGGGAGGTCATTAATCATTCATGAAGTCAGAGAGATAAGTGAGTGGAGAGCAGATGTGAGCTGAGGACGCCCCAGAACATGACTGCCGTCAGTATGGAGAGGGGGCAGTCACAGGCTGAGCCCCAGAACATGACTGCCGTCAGTATGGAGAGGGGGCAGTCACAGGCTGAGCCCCAGAACATGCATGCCGTCAGTATGGAGAGGGGGCAGTCACAGGCTGAGCCCCAGAACATGCATGCCGTCAGTATGAAGAGGGGGCAGTCACAGACTGAGCATTACAGGAAGTGACATCATAGTCTTATGTGGAAGTGGTCAGAGTTTGGGGTCTGCAGAGTGAGATGAGGGCACCAGCTGCCATGATTGCCCCCCCCCTCCACCCCCAAGATTACCATGTTAATCGCAGTGCCCTTTTGATCGAGGAATTGCAGTAAAGTGAAAACAGGATCGCAAAAGTTGGCGGAGGAAAGGGCTCTAAGGCCTCCTTTACATTGTAAGTCGCAAAATTCTAGAAAATGTAAAGGCGTTTTCCAAAAAGCTTTTCATTGTACAGGAAAGCAATTATGGAGAGATTGTGTTTTGTGATTCTATAACATTGTAACGCAATTGCTCTAAAATCGCTAAAAAATGGCGCACCCAGAGCTCTTGTGATTTCATCAAATCGCTGGCGATTGCTAAGTGTGAACACTGCCATACACATTACATTGCAGTCGTGTTTTTCAAAGCGCTAGCAGTTGCCAGCAAATTAAAAAGATGCTTGTAAATGATCCAGTGTGAATGAGGCCTTGATTCGCGGGCGTTTACTGCAGATCACCGAATCGCTGGTGATAGCTAGCACTTTTAAAGGGAAGATCCGCGGTCCTGTATAAAAAAAATAAAAATACAAATCCACTTACCTGGTGCTTCCTCCAGCCTGTGGCAGGCAGGATGTGCCCTCGGCGCTTCTCCGCAGGCTCCCGGTCTTCTTCGGTGGCTCACCCGACCTGGCCAGGCCGACTTCCAGGTCGGGCTCTTCTGCACTCTGTTATATTTAAGTAGGCCTCAGTTATTTGGACTGAGTTAGTCAAAAAGGCTTGAGGAGCAGACCTGCCCTTTAAGGGATTTTCTCTTAGAGAGAAAATCTGCAGTTCTGTCAGCAGAACTAGAACATACCAAGAAGCTGTTCTATGGACAAGGCCGCAGGTCTCACTGACCTCAGCTTGTACGCCACTGGAACAATAAACATCAGCCATATTTACTAAATATCCACATTCCAGTAAGTAAAGGAAAGGTGACATTAAATATTAATCGAGTGGGCGGGTATTATGACACCACGAGGAGGCCCAACCAATAGTCTGGTCTAGGGGATGGCGAATATGATGTCACGTTTAACTCTTTCCTAGTCGGTATTAAAAACCTAGGTGGGCGCTCAGAGCTCACTCTGCTTCTTACTTTCGCACTAGCTCGCAAGGCTGACTGGGACCTCTAAGTATGTTAATTACTTTCTGTAATCTGATATAATGTATGCTGTACATAGGTAGTTTAGTGTAACGTAGATTAGAAAGAAGTGCCTGATTGACTTCAGCAGGAAGTCTAATCAAGAAGCTTGTAACGCAACATGAAGATTGGCGTAGCTAGGATATGATAAACTGTATCTATCTGTATTTATGTTTCCTGAATAAATAACGTAAACATTGAAGAAGCCTGAGAAAAGTCTATCTCCTGCTTGCTGTGTTGAGAGTCAAGTTATCTCACAGTCTGTGAGACGCAACTATAAGAAGTTGATGGTGTCGAAGCAAGGTGATTTAGAACAAGATATAACACGCTCCAAAATGCGCCTCACGCGGGTGCGCTGACATCATCGGACGTCCTCCGGGCTGTACTGCGCAGGCGCAGAACTACAACGCCTGCGCAGTACAGCCCGGAGGATGTCTTATGACGTCAGCGCACCCGCATGAGACGCACGTTGATGCGCAGAAGAGTCCGTCCTGGCAGCCGGCCCAGCCAAGTCGGGTGCGCCACAGGAGACCACCGAGAGCCTGCGGAGCGGCGCCGAGGGCACATCCTGCTTGCCACAGGCTAGAGAAAGCCCCAGGTAAGTGGATTTGTATTTTTTAATTTGCGTGAACCTTCCCTTTAAAAAAGCACTAGTGTAATGTAAAGAATATGTCAGTGATCTCACTGGCGCGATTGTCTGTGAATCGCGATTCACAGTGAAAGCAAATGCGGTGCAATCAGTGCTTTTCTTTGTGATTTTTGAGCAATCGCGATTGCAATGTTGAAAATCGCAAATCCCTATTGCAATGTTTGAAAAATGTGAATCCCGATCACTCAAAAGTTGTGAAAATGTTCAATGAAAAATATGCCGCCGCATAAAGCTAGCGATAATCTCTGGCGTTTTGCGATCCCCAGTGTTAAAGGCCTAAGGCGGAATTCCCACTAGTGTGGCATGCGTCTGCAAGAAGCGATGCCAGCACATGTCGTAATGCGAGAATGCAGGTGTATCTCTCTAGCCGTACCATGAACCGTTCTGGGGATTTGCATGTGCCAGGCCCGGATTTACATTACAGGAACCTATGGGCACAGATGTCCTAGGCACCTTAGACTTCACTTTCCATGAGCCTACAGAGCCCTGCAGAACTGCACAGCAAGTGTGCTGCCTGTCCCAGCTGTCACCTCTTCCTTACTTCCCTTGCCCATCATAGGTAGCTACAGGTGTCCTTTGGTATTAGGTAGCCAGAAGAACCCTCAATATTAAAGGGACTGGGACTCAGAGATCAAAATAATAATAAAAAAAATATACATACCTGGGGCTTCCTCCAGCCCCATCCGCATGGATCGCTCCCATACTGCCGTCCTCCACTGCTCGCAGCTACGAGAACCGGGTCCCGTCACTGACGTCATCGGAGCCAGCCTACGCAGGAGAAGTGCACCCTCTACGTATCTCTCCAGTGGCTGTTGGAGAGATACGTAAACAGCGCACTTCACTTACACTAGACTGGCTCCGACTGACAGAAGTGCAGGGACCCGATTCTCGTAGCTGAGGGCAGCGGAGGACGACGGTGTGGGAGCGATTGGAGCTGGAGGAAGCCCCAGGTATGTATAATTTTTTTTTTATCTCTGGTACAATTAGGTACCTAGAAGTACCCTCAGTATTATGTAGCTATAGGTGCCCCTGGCTGAAGGGAGATCTCATCAGTGGAATCCTGAGAGCAGGGTGAGTAACCTCTCATTTACACTACCACTCAAGACCGCCTTTCCACCATCAGGCGCCTGTTGGCTCGTGTCTACAGTGCTTTATGGTAAATCTAGCCCTGGCATGTGCGATGTGATTAAATGCTGCCCTTCAACAGTTGTTTTGCCCTCACGTGAATTTAGAAGTAGCCTATTGTTTTCAATAGACTGCGATTCACTTCTGAATTTGCACGCAGGGAATCGGACGGGAATCCCAGAAGTGAAAATTTCACCTTAAAGTGAACCAGAGATGAAAATAAACGAATGAGATAAACAAATGGATCTGTCCTTCTACTCCTAAAATGACTCTTTTAGATATCTCAAGGTTTTATTTTATGTATAAACATTTACAAAGCAGATTTAATGTTTCATAGTCTCTGCTCAATTGCAGAGTCTCAAGAGTCCCAGAGTGAACATACATGAAGTATTAAAGCGTAATGAAGAACAGAGGCGCCAAAAGAATAAAATCAATTATTAAAAGGTTTAAAAATGCTTAGGAGGCAGTGGACTTACCTCCTGCAAGCAGACACAGCAAGCTGTGTATTCAACAGCAGTGCTACCCGGACAGACTGCTGTTGTGTTCTCCTACTAACTATTGCCTGAGGAAGCGGGTTGAAACCTGCGAAACGCGTTGCGAATATCCCCTGGAGTGTACCAATAAATCTGCTTTGTTTTTGAATACACAGCTTGTTGTGTCTGCTTGCAGGAGGTAAGTCCACCACTGCCTCCTAAGCATTTTTAAACCTTTTAATAATTTATTTTATTCTTTTGGCGCCTCTGTTCTTCATCACGCTTTATATAATATCCACCCTTGGAGGAGGGGGATACCCCTTTTTCTTCACGTCTACAGAGAGCGACTTCTTATTCCTGAGTGAGGACAGGCTAATCTCCTCACCTGCCTAGTACAGTGGTTACCTGTAGGTAACCCTGGTTTGTGAGTATAACATTGTACTCTATCTTCATATTACCCAATTATCAGTACCTACTACACTATATTTGGCTCTCGGTTCTCTCCTTTACATATACATGAAGTATTCACCTTTTTATATTTTCCTCTCACAGTAAAAAGCCCAGGTATCTGCTTAGGAAAGTGTTTTATAGCAGTTCCATAGCTAATTATAAACTCTTTCAGGTAGGGAAAAAAGAAAAGGAGCACAGCATAAGTGTCTGTATGCTTGGCACTGTACATGCACGTCTGTCTTATCATGTCACATGTCATCTCTGGTACACTTTAAAGGGAATCTGTACAAAAAAATAGAGCCCCTGGGGGGATACTTACCTTGGGACGGGGAAGTCTCTGGATCCTAATGAGGCTTCCCCTGTCCTCTTCAGCCTCAGGGATCCAGCGCTGGCAGTCCCCAAAGAATCAGACGACAAGTTTGTCGGCGGGGCGCACAGGCATAGTAGCAGCTGCAGCACATGGCAATGTTTGCCATCTGCGCTCCCGTGCAGTAGTGGCTTTCCAATGGGCTCCAGCGGAAATAGCCGATCCCGATCGGGTCCTCTCTACTGCGCAGGTGTGAGGCTCTTGTGCAGTAGAGCAGACCCGATCGGGGGAGACGGCGCTGGATCGCTGAGGCTTAGGAGGATGGGAGAAGCCTCATTAGGATCCAGAGGTGAGCACCGCAAGGGGACGTTTTCTTTGTTACAGATTTACTTTAAAGGGAATATCCGTGGGCTTAAAAAAAAAAAAGCTACTTACCTGGAGCTTCCTGCAGCCCCTGCCAGCCGTCCGGTGCCCTCGCCGCAGCTCCGGTCCCAGTCAGTGGCCTGGGGGTCCCCTCTGGTGCAGATGCCGACCTCGCCAGGTCACCATCTCCTGCGCCTGCGCGAGCGGCTCTCGTGGTCGCGCTGACATAATCTGGACTGTACTGCGCTGCGCAGTAGATGGTGACCTTACGAGGTTGTCATCTGCACCAGAGGGGACCCCCAGGCCACTGACTGGGACCGGAGCTGCGGCGAGGGCACCGGACGGCTGGCAGGGGCTGCAGGAAGCCCAAGGTAAGTAGCTCTTTTTTTTTTTTAAGTTCTCAGATATTCCCTTTAAAGGGAACCAGAGACGAAGCACCCTTGTGTATTTTACCATGTATATCAGTAAGAACATTAGAGAAAACACTTACCATGCTCTCTGTTTCCTCCTCACTGCTAAAAGTGTCTGTTAACAGCAGTCACAAGAATCCCAGACTGAGCAATTAAATCTGGCTTTGCTGGGAATGATTATTGCTGAGTCATTATAGCAAAGCCACAAGGGGGCAGGCTTGGGCTTGAAATACCACCACAGAATACAGACTTAGCTATAATCTTTCTGTAGCAAAGCTAGATGGAGCAGCCTGACTTCTCAGTCGGGGATTCTTATCAGACGTGATAACAGTCAGATTACACAGAGAACAATGAAACAAAGGGCAGATTAGGTGTTTACTGTCATGTTCCCACTGATTTATAAGGTAAAATACAAGAGGGTGCTTCATCTCTGGTTCTCTTTAAAGGACAACTGTAGTGAGAGGTATAAGGAGGCTGCCAACTTGATTTCATTTTAAGCAATACCAGTTACCTCAGTTCTCCTTTAATGCTGCGCTCACATGTACTTGTAATCTTCTGTGTCACTCAAATAAAAAGAAATAAAACCATAGCGTGATACTGTATTATGACAATGCCGCATCCCTCCACACCCAGTGCTGCAAACAATGACTGTTTGTGTGTCCACCGCAAACCACCAGGTTACACAGGTCCTCACCATGTGATATCCCTGCCAGCCACAGACAGCAACAACACCACCTCCAAAGCTCTGGAACATATACACTCTCCCAAATGCATGCAGATGTCCCACAAGAGTCATACGTGGCCTCTCACCTTGTGCTCTGCTGCCCAAATTATAAGACAGCAACTGCGCTTAACTTCCCAGCAGGTTTCTCACAGCCAATCCTTAGCAGAAAGATCTCCACAGGAACAGAAGCTTCATATCAGCCTATTAACTGAAAGCCTCCACATAGCGTAAAACCATACAGTTTATTACAAATATATAAAATAGTGCACTCACACATTCTCCATAAAATCAAGCATATCATATAAAATCCTCCACGCCAGCTCTCTCCGCCCGTAGCTTCATTTTTTCATTGTCAATATTGGAACACTGATACTGGTATCACATCAGACTTAGTGAGCGCACAAAGACATAGAATATTTTCAATACCAGTTACCTGGCAGCCCTGCTGAGCCTCTGCCTATAATACTATTAGCCATAGCCCCTGAACAAGCATGCAGCAGATCAGGTGTTTCTGACATTATTGTCAGATCTGACAAGATTAGCTGCATGCTTGTTTCTTGTGTGACTCACACTACTGCAGGCAAATAGCTCAGCAGGGCTGCCAGGTAACTGGTATTGTTTAAAAGGAAATAAATATGGCAGCCTCCATATACTTCTCACTTCAGTTCCCCTTTAAGGTGCCCATCATTGGTGCAATTTTTATGAGAGATTCTTCATTTCAATCAGATTGATAAATAAACAAAGCCAAAAGTTGCTCACGACACAGACTATCATGAAGTCGATCATATATAGTCAATTTATCGATCCTCCTGGTGGATTGGAATGATCGTATTGGATCTTACACTAAAATAAAATTGTACCATTGATAAATATCATCATTTCCAAATGATTTTTTTTTTCAGTTAAAGAGGAACTCCATACTGTCATTAAGTTACATTAGTTATGTTAATTAAAATAGATGGGTAATATAATCTCTTACCCACCCTGTTTTAAAAGAACAGACAAATGTTTGATTTCATGAGGGCAGCCATCTTTTTGGTTGAAAGGAGGTGACAGGGAGCATGAGACACAGTTCCAACTGTCCTGTGTTCTGAGCACCTCTCCCAGTTGCTAGGCAACGTGAACAACAACATAGGAAATCCCATCATGCTCTGCACAGCATCAGGGATCTTTGATGGGGCGGAGCGTAGATAAAAATGCAGCTAAAAATGATGCTTTGGTAAGAAAAACAAAGTTCTGATGCTGTGAAACTGTTAAAGAAACACCAAGCCTTTTCAGTGCTGCTGAGTAGATTTTTAGTCTGGAGGTTCACTTTAAGTAAATCAATATAAATAAAACATTGCTCATAAAAATGGTACCGTCATTGGGCACCTTTAGGGGAACATCCAGAGATAGGCATACAATTCAGCACAATGCAGCCCCCACTATGCCTACATATGTTTTATCACAGGTGGATGCTGGCTGTGCAGTACAGAGCCTGCTGACAATGCTGCCAGGGGTGCTGGGAATTGTAGTTTCTACCTGCAGGTCTCAGAAGCTGCTATGGTGAGCTAACATGAAACTACCAATGATGATAAATAGACCAGGTATGGATGTTGGATAAGTTGTGTGACATCCCCCTCTAGTGGCCAGTATAAAAACTGCAGACGTGAGTTTAGAAAAGTACAGTAACTTCATTTATAAGTAGGAAGAATTTTAATTTTATTTGTAAGTAGGAAGAATTTTCTATGGTAGCTAACTAAGCTACAGTCTTTCGTGATCTACTGTCCTGCTCCCATCAGATCTATGTATGTGTCCAGCACCATCTCCTGTACTAGCAGGAGGAAACTAGTTAGTAGGGAACTGAAGTAAGGGGTATAGGGAGGCTGCCATATTTATTTCCTTTTAATCAATACCAGTTGCCTGGCAGCCCTGCTGGTCAATTTCTCTGCAGTAGTATCTGAATAACACCAGAAACAAGCATGCATCTTGTCTTGTCAGATCTGACTTTAAAGTCTGAAACACCTGCTGCATGCTTGTTCAGGGGCTATGGCTAATAGTATTAGAGGCAGAGGATCAGGAGGGCTGCCAGGCAACTGGTATTGCTTAAAAGGAAATAAACATGGCAGCTTCCATATACCTCTCTCTTCAGTTCCCCTTTAAGGGTAATCAGGTGAACACAAAGTGATCCAGTACAACTGTACCAGCAGTTTGTATTTACTCTCCTGAGTCCAGTAACATGTGACTGCCACACCTCTAACCACGCCCCAACCACACCCCTAGCTACACATATCACAAAGAATTTGGAATCATAAGATGCAGTTTTATCATTCAGACCACACTGACCCTCTCTATCTTCATAAGTTTTCTTTAATTGTAACATTTGAAATAAGAAATATATCAATTTAAGTTGAGTCAGTTAAACACATTTCTCAATAGAAAAATACATCTATTTACACAGATCTGTTTTTCAGTCCTGAAAGAAAGAGAAAGAGGGACAGGGTTCCGAAAGAGGGACAGTTGGGAGCTATGCCAGTAATGTGTTGCTGGACGGTGGAGAGGGGAATATATACTTACTTAGCATTGTATCTGCTGCTGACCTCTGCAGGGGGAGAGAGGCACTAATGGGGGACTCTGCAGGAGGCACCATATAAGGGGATGTATATATAATGGTGGATGGGTTTGGAGGGAGGACAGTGTGTGTGTGTGTGTGGGGGGGGATGAACAATGTAACAGTGTAATTCCCATTTTTCCCACACCTACCCTCCAGATTTGTATTTATAGCCCTTCCTTCCAGTTTCCTAATTGTGCAACCTCTGTCCTCCAGCCTCCCATTGGCACAATACCGGACGTACATCAAAAAATGGTGCATGGAAATTTGGGCCCCCGGTGTAAAATATAGGTATTAAATACCAATATTTTACTATTGCTAAGCCAAGCCTACTCTCACACAGAACCCTCCCCCCGACGGCTAATCCTAACCGACTCCTGCACAGACCCCCTTCCTGACACCTAACCCTAAACGCAACCCCCACACCCTACCTGATGCCTAACCCTACCTGCTCTCCCCAACACCTAATCTTAACTCCCCTGTCACCAATCACCGCTGCAAGAGAAGAAAAAAAAAAGTAATTTCTCGGGCACCACCATAGGCGATGCGCCCAAATTTCCTGCTTCGCGATACTGGTCCTTCGACTTCCCATTTATACTATCTCTCTCCTCTGTCTACATTTATGCCATCCCTGCCCGTCAGTTCTAAAGTGACACTGAAGCGAAAAAAAAATGATAGCGTGAATTGGTTGTGTAGTACAGATAATGAATAGACAAAATGAGAGACCGAGAGCCCAACATAGTGTAGTAATTACTGTAATAGTAGGAGAAATAAAAAGAGTACAGTAGATATACTCACAAACCAGGGTTACCTCCAGGCAACCACTGTATAGGCAGGTGAGGAGATTTTTCCGTCTCCACTCAGGATTAAGAAGTCGCTCTCTGTAGACAGGAAAGAAAGGGGTAATCCCCCTCCACCAAGGATGGATGGATGTGCAATGTAGAAAGAACAGAGGCGCCAAAAGAATAAAATCACAATAATAAACAGTTTAAAAAATGCTTGGGAGGCAGTGGTGGGCTTGCCTCCTATGAGCAGACACTGGAAAATGTCTATTCCAAAAATAGATTTTTTATTGGTACACCCCAAAGTGGCTGCAACGCATTTCGCAGGTGTAAACCCGCTTCCTCAGGCAATGCAAATAGGAATACACAACAGTGTTAGGTTCAGGATACACTTGGCACCTTTGTCGATAGTTAACAGAACATTAGTAGTAAAGGAAATAGTCTCATATTTTTATTTTCAGTTATATAGTGTTTTTTATTACATTGCATCATTCTTTAATATTTGCAGTTTACACGCTACTCAGCATTCTAAATGATTTCGCTGAGCAGGCTAAGGACCTTTTGAACTTTCCTCTGCAGAAAAAAAAAGATACCGTGACAGACAGTTCAGATAAAAGCTTCTTCAAAAGACAGAGCTCTCTTCCACTTTGAACGTCAGAGAGATCAGTGAAGCCCTTTTGCTTAGATAACAAATGGAGTTTCTTAACTTGTCCTGTACTGGAAACAATATGAGACTCTTTTATTTGCTATTAATGTTGTATTTCTTAGCTGTACTACAAATCTTAGATGTATAAATCTTTATATCAAAAGTTTATTTTCACTTCAGATTCCCTTTAAACTTGTATAATCCTGTCTTCCGGATTCACATTGATATGCTTGTTCTCCAGATTCACATTCATATTACCATGTCCTCTGGGCTTCTCTGTTATTTTAAAGAGAACCCGTGACTAAAGGCTCATACACACATCAGACTATAGTCTCTGGAAAATGAAAGATCACAGACCAATCTTACCACCCTTCATGTAGTATGAGAGCCATACTCTACACAGTCTTTTCTATGGAGCTGAACTCCACATCAGAAAAAAATCTTTGCAAGATGCTGCACACAAAGATGCTGTACAGACACAAAAGATCAGTATCTGCAAAAGATCTGTTCCTGCCAAAAATCCATGCCTGCAAATTGCAATGATACTCTATGAGATCTGCAGATCATCATACACACATGATTTAACTGACATTCATCTGCAGATCAAGCAATCATCTGCAGATCTGAAAATCCATCCTGGTGGATCTGATCTGCAGATGAATGTCAGTTAAATCATGTGTGTATGATGATCTGCAGATCTCATAGACTATCATTGCAATTTGCAGGAATGGATTTTTGGCAGGAACAGATCTTTTGCAGATACTGATCTTTTGTGTCTGTACAGCATCTGTGTGTGCAGCATCTTGCAAAGATTTTTTTCTGATGTGGAGTTCAGCTCCATAGAATAGACTGTGTAGAGTGTGGCTCTCATACTACATGAAGGGTGGTAAGATTGGTCTGTGATCTTTCATTTTCAAAAGACTATGGTCTGATGTGTGTATGTGGCCTAAGAATTAAACTTCATAACAATCAGTAGCTGATACCCCCTTTCCCATGAGAAATCTGTTACTTTTCTCAAACGGATCATCAGGGGGCTCTGTATGGCTGATTTTGTGGTGAAACTCCTCCCACAATGTGATGTCAGCGCCTCACAGCACAGAGGTCCTGAGTGATGCTGGGTACACGCTATGCGGTTTTTCTTTTGGTCGGTTTTCCGTCCAATCGATTTCCGATTTGATTTTTGGATAGATTTCCGATTCAACTCTATTATCTTTTCTTATCTATTTCCATTCACTTCTATGAGAAATCGATCAGAAAAACGATCGAAAATAAGATCGGCTATGTTGGAAATTATCTATCGAACCAGCTATGTAACACAAAATTGTATGGTGTATACATAGCATATCATCACACTGTGGGATCCTTGTTGCATTGTGGGAAATAGCAGCTATTTCCAACTGCCAAAAAAGCAAGCAGCATCTCCTTCCACTGACATCACCTGCCAGCAGTAAAAATGTCAAAATATGATAAATATCAGAATGTAAATTGGGGAGAGGAAAGATTTTACAATGAGCAAACACTGACTAAATCATTTATACATAATTATTGTAAAAATTAAGCACTTTTTTATTACATTATTTTCATTGGAATTCCTCTTTAAGACATGTAAGGATTGAAATACAGATTGGATCCGCCAGAGAGTTCCCACGCTTTCCTCTGGACAACCGCCACTGCCTGGGACCCTCCTATACATTATGACTGCGCTCCTCTGAACGGCTGCGCCTGCGCAGCTGGAGGGTGCTGTTTATGCACGAGAACTCAGAACATCCTCTCTTCTCTAAAAGATAAGGTGGCCATACACTTATAGATTTGCAGCAGATTCCACCATCAGATAGATTCCTGTCAATGCATGTCAGGTCGAATCTGACAGGAATATATCTGATGTGTGCCACACACAAGTAACAGATTTCCAATAGATTTGGATTTCAGAATGAAATCTATTGAAAATCGACCAAAATGCATTATTGCACCATTCGATCCAATGCAACCCTATGCGCCATCGATCTGCTGCCAGCAGCCAATCGACCTAGATTTTCCATCCGGATGGATCAAGCAAATCAATCGAAATTGGCCAGAAATCTATCAATCGGCCGATCAATTATGCTTCCTGCTGCATCGGTTTGTAGTCGATTCAATCAGAGTGGTCGAATCGGCTGTCGATCGATGGATGAAATCGACCAGTGTATGGGCCCCTACACAACAGCATAATAACTTTTAAATAAAAACATTTCATTGTTTCAGCTGATACAAGTCCTTCTATAAATCTGCAGTGTGTCTACTTCCTGCTTTCATGAAAGCAGACATATTGTTAACATCCTGCTGTGGCAGTCAGCTGACACAGGAGAAATCAAATTACAACTTGTGATTAATCACAGATGAGGGGGAATTAGACAGGCTAAACTCTCTTAATACATACAGGGTGCATTTCTCTGTTTTCATTCTGTCTTATGCTAGAGTTCAGGTCCACTTTAATGCGCAGGATGCTTATGCATGAAGAGGATGATTTCTGCTTTCTTTGTGGGGTCCGCGATTGTCAACGGTGGTCTGAAGGATGACGTGGAGGAAGGATGCAGGATCTGTTCATAGTATTCAAAATCTGTTGGCCTTCACACTACATGAAGGTGGTGAAATTGGTTGGTTATTGCCCAGTCATAACTGAAAGTGTGTACTAGGCTTTGCTGTGCTGCTTTTTGCACTTGCTCTGTTTGCAGTGCTATGTTCTCTCTCTCCCTGCAGCACTTTTTGGTCTCTCTCACTCTTTGACTTTTTTGCTTCACTTTCCACTGTTTGTCTGCGGTGTATTTTCTCTTTTTCTCAGACACTTTAAGCTCTCTATGTTTCTCTCTCTGCCACCTTTGTTTCTCTCTCTGCCACCTTTGTTTCTCCCTTTGCCACCTTTGTTTCTCTCTCTACCACCTTTGTTTCTTTCACTGCCACCTTTGTTTCTCTCACTGCCACCGCCACCTCTGTTTCTCTCTCTTTGCCATCTGTGTTTCTCTCACTGCCACCTCTGTTTCTCTTTCTCTCTCTGCCTTCTCTGTTTCTCTCACTTCCACCTTTTTCTCTCACTTCCACCTCTGTTTCTCTCACTTCCATCTCTGTTTCTCTCACTGCCACCTCTGTTTTTCTTTATGTCACCTCTGTTTCTCTTTCTGCCATCTCTGTTTCTCTTTCTGTCTTCGCTGTTTCTCTCATTGCCACCTTTGTTTTTCCTCACAGCCACTTTTCTCTCTCTTGGTTGTCTTTCTCCTCCTCACTTTCTCTGGACCTTCCATAGGAAAGCCTTGTACATACAGAAGTACTGCTGGTTGCAGGAGTTGAGACTCGATCCCTCTGGCATCAGTGCTGGTTTCCGGTGCTCTACAGACACACCGCTAGCCTAGAGGCCTCCTTGTGGCTAAAGATTTGGCATGCTGGATCTTTAGGTGTGGTCGGGGGGAACTTCTATACTCAAACACCACCTCGATAGGCACTGATTCCAGGCTAGAATTAGACTCTCCTCACTGCTCCATGAGCAGCTTCCTAATATGGTTAAATAGTGTACAAGTAATGCACTTACAGCATTTCAGTAGTTAGGCGCATGTAACAGGTGTGGAATGGACTCCCAGCTCAAACCGCAGTGTTCTTCCTTTCCTCAGTGCTGTGGCCAGCAGCGTGCGTGTGCAGATGGAAGCAATTTATGGGTTTTGGCGGAGGGGGTGGGTCCTAGCTCCTACATGCCACCAACGTCATTATGCGTTTCGGCGTTGTTACGCCTTCATAAGATCTAACATTGATGGCAGGTAGGAGCTAGGACCCGCCCACTCTGCCGGAACCCGGAAGTTCCTTCCATCTGCACACCAGCGTTGCTTACCTACTTACAAAGTTCTCGCATTTACAGAATACATCTCCTGGCATGCAGCATTGCGGCGCACACTCAAAAATCGCCAGGAAGTTCAGAATATGGTACAGCTGTGGTCTCTTCCTGGAGAAGATGGCTCCCTTATGGACGAGAGGCCAAAGGAGCAGCACCCTGTAGGAAAGTAGTTATGCACACACCAAACCCCCGCCCACCCATCAGCGCACTCTATTACAAGCCTCCTTTAGGCCACTTCTCCACAAGCAGCTGAAAGCAGTGAATTCACCAGCCCATTCATGGCCCCTCTTAGCATTGCATCTGAACTTGGCGGTTGCCCTGCTCAAACACAGCCACTGCCTTATAACGTCATCAGCAGCTGGGTGGCTGAACTGCCTGACAGACGAGCAGTTCAGCCACCTGTGGGAAAGAGGCCCGATGGGCTGGGTGGCTGAACTGCCTGACAGACGAGCAGTTCAGCCTATGGGAAAGAGTCCCGATGGGGAGGTTCCAAGAGAAAATTATTCTATCTGCACAGTTAGCTTTAACCTCACTGGCAATATGAATATTTTCAGATTTTAGGGTGCAATTTTTTAATGTGCTTTTAGACCCTAAAATCAGGAAGGAATCACACCGCAGAGAGATCTGCGGCAGCCCAGCATTTACTCACCTCCTTGGGATCCAGCGATACCAATTTTCATCTGTCCTCCGGGTGGCACTGTAACCCTGTAGTTAGATCGCCGGCTGTCGTCATGACCACAGACAGTGATTTCACCAGGGGTATGCAGAACCACGGAGGACAAGAGGAAGAATTGCTGCCAGCATCTGGATCTGCTTGTTATGCTCTGCATAGAGTTCCTGGCGTCTAGCACGAGTCAGGCTCAGGATTACTGCTCCTGGCTGCTTTTTTCCACCCCGAGCCTGACTCGAAGTTACCATCAGGGAGGTTGATGATCATGTCTGCCTAGTTTAATTCCAGTGTGTGTACAAGTCTTTCCACATAACCAGTAAGCACATATCCCATCTGTGAGCACACATGTCATTAATATTTGTAATATGCAATATACAGTATACCAACCCTGCCCTAAGTGGAGAGAGAGATGATCACTGGCTAATTAGTGGCTCATAATTGATCATCTAACAGCTGAATAATTAACCAGCAGCCTCTGGGGTCCAGATTCAGTCTAGTGGAAATGTGCATACAAAATTGGATATCAAGCTGTTGTCTAATCTTCCCAGTTATGTGCACTTCCTGCACTGATGGTACCTATTAATGGCAGAGCCGAGCTTGCTGCGGTACCTGCTAATCGGAGTGCAGAGCTACTGTCTCCATGACTCTGTGCAAATCCCATCGCTGGCTCCCAATACGCTTCAGAATCAGCTTCAAGATCCTATGTCTGGCCTATAAATCTCTACACAAGTCCTGCCCGACCTACATCTCTGACCTGGTCAGCAGATACACACCTGGCCGACCACTTCATTTTTCCAATGACCTTCTCCTAACCAACCCACACATCCCGCACTCCCATGCATAACTACAGGACTTCACTAGAGCTGCCCCCATCCTGTGTAACTCTCTCCCTCTGCCCATCAGGCTTGCCCCGCCTCTTCAACACCTTCAAACAAGCCCACAAAACTGTTCAAGGAGGCCTACCTCACCTCGACGCTGCCCTAACTCTCTGCCGAGAACCTCTTGATGCACCTCCTCCCTCTACATTGTAAGCCTTTGGCAAGGCCCTCCCTCCTTGTGTATCATACTTGATTATGCATACATCCCACAGAATAACATGAACTTGTAATATTGGGACTACTACCCCAGTGTATGATCTGGCATTGTGTATCTTATTGCTCATTATTATTTAGTATTTATATAGCGCCGACATCTTCCGCAGCGCTGTACAGCGTATATTATCTTGTCACTAACTGTCCCTCAGAGGGTCGTACAATCTAATCCCTACCATAGTCATATGTCTATATATGTATTGTGTAGTGTATGTAGCATAGTCTAGGGCTAATATTGGGAGAATCCAATTACAGAAACTTATCTCTATGTTTTTGGGATGTGGGAGGAAACCGCAGTGCCTGGAGGAAACCCACACAGACACGGGGAAAACCTACAAACTACTTGCAGACGTTGACCTGGCGGGAATTTGAACAGGGGACCCAGCGCTGCAAGGCAAGTGGGCTCACCACTACGCCACCGTGCTGCTCATTATCTTTATTGTTTTGTCAGTCACCCCTATTAACATTGTCTGTAACCTTACTTATTGTGCAGCGCTGTGAAGTATGTTGGCGCTATATAAATCTAATAAATAATAATTGCTTATCTCTACTATAGAAAAACATGAACAATCAGAATGTCTTCCTGTGGGGAATTACTAGTGGTGGCTGCTGCCATCTAGTGGCTCTGTCTGTAAAGGAATAGAAGTGCAAGTTTGTTGACGCGAAACAGAAGTTTGCCTTCTTAAAACAGAAGGTATTTGCGATTATTCAGGTTGGAGTGAGCATGTGATGTCTCCCATTATTATTATTATTATTATTTATTGTATTTATAAAGCGCCAACATATTACGCAGCGCTGGACAATAAATGCCATGATGCATCACTGCTGAATATGCAAATCATCCTTTGTTGTCCCTGTAATCTAACCACACCTCCAGAACCTCTGGAATGCAATGATGTGACAGCTTGTTATTTGTACAGTTCTGGTTCACCATGAGCTTGCTGGGCAATCTGTAAGTTTTTCTGACGTGAGGTAAATTTTCGTTGAATTTTGTAGGCAGCTTTGGAGTTGGACCAGCCCAAATCGACAGCAGCTGCATGTATTCCATCTAACTTCAAGTTCTATACAAACTGCAACACAAGTTTGCAAAATGTCTAAAAAACATTTCATTCATCATCTCCAGCAAAGACTTTTCCTGTGTACTTGGCAGGAAACAGAAATGTTTTGGAGCAAATCAGAATCCGGAAGCATCAATCAGTAGCTGTCAGCTCATAAATTGGCACAACTGCTAGCTAAAGGGTACTGGATAGCAGTTTGAAAGTCAGTAGTGCTGGCACTAGATACAGGCAGGGTGCTCAATAAAGCTTACAGTAGATAGATGAACCAGACACAAAGACAGTGGCATAGCAATAGAGGGTACAGAGGTAGCACCTGCACTGGGGCCCCTGGACCATAGGACCCCACTAGGGGCCCTTCTTCATCCAACTTATTAGCTTTTCATTGGTGCTATGTTGATAATGATCACTGATGTCTCACTCGTGTCCATGTAGTGCTTTTAAATTTGTTGGAGTTTTGAACAAAGCTTGGATTTTCGGTATAAGTGTGCCCAGTTCCTCTATCGATGTTAAAAGATTCCTGAAGTGAGATGGGGTAGGCGTGTATGTATAATCCTAGTCCTACCTAGAACTAGGCTATGTTCTTCATTCTTACTGTAAGGCTTCTCTCACACTATAAACAATGTTTTGTGCTGCCTGGAAAAATATGTTGTTGTGGACACTCTGCTCTCGGATCCCATGCTGATCTGCAGGTCTGTATCGCCGCACTGATCTGAGGTCTGAGACAGTGTGAATGACACGGGAAAAGGGGGGCATCTTACTACCTATACTGGGGGCACCTTAATACTATACTGGGGGCACCTTAAATCAGTATTAAACTCTGACATAATATCCAATAAAAATGTGTTTTCCTACTTTTTCTCATACAGTTATCATATTTGCTTTTGTGCATACCCGTATACGCTCACCTAAAAGATTATTAGGAACACCATACGAATATGACCCCCTTTCGCCTTCAGAACTGCCTTAATTCTATGTGGCATTGGTTCAACAAGGTGCTGAAAGCATTCTTTAGAAATGTTGGCCCATATTGATAGGATAGCATCTTGCAGTTGATGGAGATTTGTGGGATGCACATCCAGGGCATGACGCTCCCTTTCCATCACATCCCAAAGATGCTCTATTGGGTTGAGATCTGGTGACTGGGGGCCATTTTAGTACAGTGAACCCATTGTCATGTTCAAGAAACCAATTTGAAGTGATTCGAGCTTTGTGACATGGTGCATTATCCTGATGGAAGTAGCCATCAGAGGATGGGTTCATGATGGTCATGAAGGGATAGACATGGTCAGAAACAATGCTCAGGTAGCCCGTGGCATTTAAACGATACCCAATTGGCACTAAGGGGCCTAAAGTGTGCCAAGAAAACATCCCCCACACCATTACACCACCACCAGCAGCCTGCACAGTGGTAAAAAGGCATGATGGATCCATGTTCTCATTCTGTTTACGCCAAATTCTGACTCTATCGAGACTCATCAGATCAGGCAACATTTTTCCAGTCTTCAACTGTCCAATTTTGGTGAGCTTGTGCAAATTGTAGCCTCTTTTTCCCATTTGTAGTGGAGATAATTGGTACCCGGTGGGGTCTTCTGCTGTTGTAGCCCATCGACCTCAAGGTTGTGCGTGTTCTGGCTTCACAAATGCTTTGTTGGATACATTGGTTGTAACGAGTGGTTAATTCAGTCAACGTTGCTCTTCTATCAGCTTGTATCAGTCGGCCATTCTCCTCTGACCTCTAGCATCAACAAGGCATTTTCCCCCACAGGACTGCTGCATACTGGATGTTTTTCTCTTTTTCACACCATTCTTTGTAAACCTTATAAATGGTTGCGCGTGAAAATCCCAGTAACTGAGCAGATTGTGAAATACTCAGACCAGCCCATCTGGCACCAACAACCATGCCACACTCAAAATTGTTTAAATCACCTTTCTTTCCCATTCTGACATTCAGTTTGGAGTTCAGGAGATTGTCTTGACCAGGACCACACCCCTAAATGCATAGAAGCAACTGCCATGTGATTGGTTGATTAGATAATTGCATTAATGAGAAATTGAACTTGTGTTCCTAATAATCCTTTAGGTGAGTGTATACTCGCATATAAGCTGAGGTACACACTTTTTCCCTCAGAAACCATGAAATAGTGATTGACTCACATATAAGCCCACTATCCAGTATTGCCCCTCTCCCCATAGCCAGATGTGCCTCAAGGATGATACAACTGTGTCTTAAGACTCCATAGATATGAGAGATAGCCATTGCCACACAGGAAGAATCCCCGATCTTTGCACCACTGACGCGTTGCTTGCACTCTCCGATTCACAAGCCAGGGGACACAGGTAGTCTTGAGCAGCGCACTCTGCACACCTTGTTGCAGGGGATGGGGGCACATACACAGCACGGAGCCAACTGGTAAGAGCAGGATCACTAACGCACAACCAATAACAAAACCTGCGCCACCATCCGTTCTGCTCCACTGACTCGCATATAAGCCGAGGGGGTAACTTCTCAGCATATTTTTGTGCTTAAAAATTAGGCTTATACGTGAGTATATACAGTAAGTATTATTATTCATTTAGAAATTACAAGTTCTCAAAGTACATTTTTGTTTGCTCTGAAAGCTGCCTGTAATGATCTGCTCTGCTGTCTGCACAGGCAGACAGCTGTTTGACCATTTTTTATGTCTGAATGCTGCAGGTCTCTGGAAAAGAGACCTGTCTTCACTCTGCGAGTTGCAGAGCTGCTGTTGTGGTGAGGAGTTTGCATCCACTTGTCATGCAAATTGCTTAGCTGCTTCCTCTGATGGCTTGCAGTATAAATACCATTTTCTCCCAGAGTTCCTTGCTGGTCATGATGGTTTGTTCCTGTTAACTTGCCTGGAAGTCTCAGCCCTCTGCTCATAGTAGGCTATTATTGCTAGCTTAGAGTAGTTTCCTTTTGGGAGTGCTCCTTGCACTCCTGTTTAGCGTAGTCAGGTTGTATTATCTGTTTTGCCTTGTGTTGTCTATCTGTGGCGATTGTCTTGTCGCCAGCGGCGGTCGACAGGAAATCGTTCGGTCTGTCGGGATCTCATTCGCCCTAGCGGTAGTGGCGGTGGTTCCTTCTGCACTCTGTCTTAGGGGTGCAAGCCAGAGCAGCGGTTGCTACTGGTTGCTCCATCTGTCTGTCTGTCTGGATCGCGTCCGCCCTAGCGGTAGTGGCGGTGGTTCCTTCTGTACTCTGTCTGGGAGTGTAGGCCAGAGCTGCGGTTGCTACTGGTTGCTCCTCCTGCCTGTCTTGTCTGGAACGAACGCTTGCTGTAGGCTCAGTGAGGTAACCGTTTAGCAAGCGTTCGCGTTCTCTATTCTTTACTCTGTCTGGGAGTGTAGGCCAGAGCTGCGGTTGCTACTGGTTGCTCCTTCAGTCTGTCTTGTCTGGAACGAACGCTTGCTGTAGGCTCGGTGAGGTAACCGTTTAGCAAGCGTTCGCGTTCTCTATTCATTTTCGTGTTACATTGGTTAGTTAGGGTTGGCGCGTTTTGTTTCTGTTTTGCTTCTCGTGCGGAGACCGCGCCATTAGCGTGCTTTGTCGCTGTTGCGCTTTTCGTGCGCCGACCGCGCTTAGCGAGTGCGTTTGTTATTTTCCTTGGCGTTCTGATCACTGTTATTTGCTGTGTCTTTCTTGCTACACTTGTGCTCTGTCTTGCTCAGTCTTGTGTCACTCATGGCAATCGCCACTCTTGCGATTGCGTTCCCACTTGTTTTCCGTTGTTGTGTGTTCACCGTCGCCGGGTGGCGAATAGATTGGTGGACACACATACATTCTGTCCCTGTGCTCTCTCTCTCTCTCTCTCTCTAAGGGCTATCTTGCCCTGCATTGCTTCAACTCGTACAATTCCCATCTGGCATCTGTGGCGGAGCAGAGGCTGTGTTCCTCTGCACTCCTCAGCTCCATCTGCTGGTGGGAATTCCCCTCTACAGGTGCATTGCACCACAGCTGGCTTCTGTTATTTTATACGCTTGTGGGGGATTTCCGCAGTGTCAGCGTGCATCTTGTGCGCTGACCACGGAAATAATTCCACAGTCGTTACACTGCCACTACTACCTATACTGGGGGCACCACTCTACCTTTACCGGAGGCACCTTACTACCTATACTGGGGCACCACTCTACCTTTACCGGAGGCACCTTACTACCTATACTGGGGCACCACTCTACCTTTACTGAGGAGACTTAGTACCCAGGATTTGCTGGGGGTGGGGGGACCGGACTACTGGGCTGGCTGCCAGGGAGTTGGGGGTGGGAGGGGGAAGCTTGGTACCTTTGCCTTAGGGTAGAGGACCCCCAGGTTACCTTTTCCCTGGGGCTGCTTTAACCGGCCCTGGCTCTGCTTATTGTGTCAGGCCCGTGATATCGATCAGTTGCATTGTGCTACATTGCTGGATGTGATATCTGTGCATTATATGTGTCTCTGGACTGTGTATCGGATTGCTGCCTAGATCGGCCCTGTATGTGTATCCGGCCTGCTGTTGTATTATCCCTGGTACTCTCTTATGTGCTCTCTTATCTTCCATGTATGACCCTTGGCTTGTTACTGGACTTGCTATAGATAGCATTTTTGTACATCACTTCTGATCTCTCGTTGATGACCCGGACTGTCCACTATTCTGCCCGTTGTTCCCGTCTAATGTGGTTTCGTGGCACTTTGGCCATTCGGCCTTAGTCTTAATATCTTGTGCACTTAAAGGCCTGGGTGTAAACGAGTGCTGAGACAACAGGAGCATGGACACATCTCTCAGCTGAGCACGGACGTGCCACATAAGGTGAAGACTGCGGAGGAGATTGGGGTAATGGGACTGAAAGAACCTGGAGATCCACCTGACCTCACACTGGGAGAGTTCTCAGCCTGGGCAATTACATGCAGGGCCGGTTCTCTCATGAAGCAAGGTGAAACATTTGCATCAGGTGAAGAGACTACAGGAGAGGCATGTTTGTACTGTGTTTACACTAACAGCATGCAGTCAGAGTAAGAGAAAAAGTGTGAGGAGAGCAAGGTGAAGAGGTCATCATTGGGTAAAAGCAGCTTGTTGTGCTGTGTGAGGAGCATGACAGTGAGTGAGTTGGGGGGAGGGGGGCAGGAGAGCAGCAGCCTTTCATTGACTTGCACAGCAGAAGGGAGGAGGGGGCACTGCTGTCCTGACTGAGGAGGAATGGAGTGGCTGAGGGTGAGCAGTTTGTCACAGACTCACAGCCAGCCAGTGTGCTGTGTGTAGAGCTGCAGCATGTCATGTGAGAACATTAAATAATGCAGAGTAAATTTTCTGGTGCTGTGTGATCATTCCAAATCGGGGGTGGGGGGAGCATCCTCACAAGTTTGCCTCAGGTCTAGAACCGGCCCTGATTACAAGCATTGACTAACTGCGTGGTGGCAGAATGCTCCCGGCAAGGGGAGTGTGATTGAGGTGGTGTACTGCCGGGACTGCGCATCAGCACTACCTGGGCTGACATCAGCAGAGTGACACTGAGGAGCTGGAAGAAACCCCAGGGATATAGGAATCCTCTTGCTCCCTTTGTGACAGATTTACGCTAAGAATATGTCAGTATAACAGTAACCTCTGATCTCCTCTCCAATCAAGGGCAGACCTACCATGAAGCTACCTGAATCACATAATTCAGGCGGCAAAGTCTAGGGGGCGGTGTTTGGACACAGTTCTGGCCACCTGGCACCTGCCTCCTCTTCACTCTCCCACCCACCTTCCTGGCGCACACACCACCCTCCTCATCCACGCATCCCGAATCCCCGAGCTCATTCAGCTGGTATCACCTGATGCCCTTCCCTATGACATCATAAGCAGGTGAAGTGTTAATATAGGCCTCTAATTGTGGCATATTACAGAAAATTGCCATCACCGGCAAGAGATCACCATGGTCAGTCAGAGGGGAAGCTTTGGCACACAACCAATGAGGCAGGGTAGCTGGCACCAGACCGACCAATCACAGCCGCCTGCTGCTCCTTTTGCTAACTGGTGCCAAAGGTCTCGCTGGCAGGACCAAGGCACCATCATTGGGCAAATCACGGCACTTGATCAATAGCAGTGACATCTGATAGGTCACTGCTACTAACCGAGTCCAGTGATTGGCCCAATGATGAGGTTTCTATGGGGATGGATATCTAATACAAGAGATATATATATATATATATATATATATATATATATATATATATATATATATATATATATATATATATACTAGCCGTCCCGCGTCGTAGCATACGCCGCATCTTCTATCTATCTAATAGAGTACGTGCCTCAACCTTGAAGCAAGAAGAATAAAGGTGGGTACACACATCAGATAAAAGTCTTTGGAAAATGAAAGATCACAGACCAATGTTATCCCCTTCCATGTAGTATGAGAGCCATACCTACACAGTCTATTCTATGGAGCTGAACTCCCCATCAGATAAAAATCTTTGCAAGATGCTGCACACAAAGATGCTGTACACATGCAACAGATCAGTATCTGCAAAAGATCAGTTCCTGCAAAATGCATTCATAGGGCTTGATTCATTTTAGCGTGCAAACGCGAATTTTTACACGAAAACGATATTGATTTCGCGTGAAAATTAGCGTTTGCATTCGAAAACGTTATCCTTTCATGCGAAAATTCGCGATTGTGCGCAATGCGAAAATTGGAGTTAGTTGTCTGCGCTCGTCCTTCAACCCTTCCCCCCCCCCCCCGGAGTGTTGTATGTGAGCCAGCCCTGAGCTCTAAAGCTCAGGGTAACCCATGCTTCACTCCTTTCTCATGTGGTGCCCCCAAGTTAATGCGCATGTAGCAGAATGCAATGGACATGAAGGTAAGTGCCTGTTTTTAATATTGGGAGGTGGGTGCGGACGGCTCTCCCCTGTGGGGGTGGGGTTCGCCTGCGCCACCTAGCCTCCCCCTCTGGGGTGCCGCTGTGGTTCCCAGGTGGCGAGAGAGCCTGGGACCCCGCGGTCCCCCCGGTTGTATAAAAAGGGGGCATTGGGAATCCTCCCCGTGGCGCTCCTAGATAGTGCTAATGTAGCAGTGTTGCTTGCGAATTTTCGCCTAAGTCATTTTCGCATCAAAAATCCCGTTTTCGTTTTTGGTGAATTTTCACGAAAATCTTCAGAAATATTTGCATTTTCGACCAGCATCGAAAATTCATTGTATGTGGATGCTTATGCCCTTATGCGGAAAAATGTCCACAATAATCCGCATGGAAATTCAGTTGGTACTTATCCGTTAGCCGGGCGCATCCTCTAGGTGGCGACAAAACTCCACCAGAGTTACATCTT
This sequence comes from Hyperolius riggenbachi, assembly GCF_040937935.1. NCBI lineage: Eukaryota > Metazoa > Chordata > Amphibia > Anura > Hyperoliidae > Hyperolius > Hyperolius riggenbachi. The sequence continues at coordinate 31,840,379 of NC_090650.1, read as the reverse complement.
TCCCTACTATCCATGTCGGCCTGGAGGGGGAATAGTAATTAGCGCCACCTGCCGGATGCGCCCGGCTAACGGATAAGTACCATTCAGTTTATGCGGACGTTTATACGGAAAAATGTCCGCAATAATGCGCAAGAAACTTCTCTGAATGCGGACGCTAATGCCCTTATGCGGAGAATGTCCGCAATAATACGCAAGTAACACGAAAATGACTGGCATTAGGCGAAAATTAACGCAAAAAAAATTAGATGGAAAATTTGCCTGTCAAAACGAAATTAGGTGAAAATTCGGTAAAAATTTGTCGAAATAAATTTTTGCATTTTCGCTCATCACTGGCATGTAGCAGGGCGACCGCTTTGTGCTATTGGTTTTTTGACTCTGCCTAGTTTGGCATGCAAAAGCAAATTTGCGTGAGCATTGCCTCATGAATAGCCAATTAGGCCAGATTTGCAAAGCCAGACTTGCTAGGGTAGGCCTCTTTTCCATGGACAGTTGATAGGCAGTAAAATGCCTCTCAAACTCTTACAACTGCTCACTGCTGCCTGGTAACTGCTTGTTGCTGCCTGGTAACTGCTTGTTGCTGCCTGGTATCTGCTCACTGCTGCCTGGTAACTGCTTGTTGCTGCATGATAACTGCTCACTGCTGCCTGGTAACTGCTTACTGCTGCCTGGTAACTGCTTACTGCTGCCTGGTAACTGCTTACCGCTGCCTGGTAACTGCTTACTGCTGCCTGGTAACTGCTTGTTGCTGCCTGGTAACTGCTTGTTGCTGCCTGGTAACTGCTTGTTGCTGCCTGGTATCTGCTCACTGCTGCCTGGTATCTGCTCACTGCTGCCTGGTAACTGCTTGTTGCTGCATGATAACTGCTTGTTGCTGCCTGGTAACTGCTTACTGCTGCCTGGTAACTGCTTACTGCTGCCTGGTAACTGCTTACTGCTGCCTGGTAACTGCTTACTGCTGCCTGGTAACTGCTTACTGCTGCCTGGTAACTGCTTACTGCTGCCTGGTAACTGCTTACTGCTGCCTGGTAACTGCTTACTGCTGCCTGGTAACTGCTTGTTGCTGCCTGGTAACTGCTTGTTGCTGCCTGGTAACTGCTTGTTGCTGCCTGGTATCTGCTCACTGCTGCCTGGTAACTGCTTGTTGCTGCATGATAACTGCTCACTGCTGCCTGGTAACTGCTTGCTGCTGCCTGGTAACTGCTTGTTGCTGCCTGGTAACTGCTTGCTGAGCACACAGCTCAACAGTCCGTGGAAAAGAGGCCTTAAACTTGGTGTTTGATCACGCATACATTTTCTCATGCAAAGTACTTCTTCTTCTTGCTCGAAGGTTGAGGCACTGAGGGCTCGTTTCCACTATCGCGAATCCGCATGCGGGCAACGCATGCGGATCCGCACAGTCAGTAGAAGTGGATGGGACTGTTTCCACTTGTGCGTTTCCCCGCACGTTTTTCTGTGCAGAAAAAATCTGCAGGGTAGGGGCCTCAGAATTCGCCTGCGTGTGGAATGCAGGCGAATCGCACACAATGTATTTAATAGGGAAATCGCATGCGTTTTCCCCATGCGTTTTTTGCCGCGATTTCGCATGCGATTTCGCATAGGTACCCATGTTAATTCACACAGGCAGTGACATGGTTAAAATCGCATGCAGCCTTACCTATGCGAAATCGCATGCGAAATCGCGGCAAAAAACGCATGCGGAATCGCACCCGCATGCGATTTGCCTGCGGTGATTCGCCGGCGATTTCGTAACGCTATAGTGGAAACGAGCCCTCAAGCTGAGTACACACGTACGATAACGATCGTTCAAAAACGAACGATAACGACAATCGGAACGATAATCGTGCGTTCAAAAAGTGTGAACGATCGTTTTTGTGAACGATAACGATCGTTATCGTTCAATCGGACCGATCCAACCCGGGGGATTTTTTCGAAAGATAATCGTTCAATCGTTGCAGTGTGTACAAAGATCGTCCGATAACGCATGTTCTTATTGCCTGTCATAACGTCACTTCCGTTTGCGCACGCATTTTTTTATCGTTCGTCGTTCAGTACTTTATACTTATATCGTTCACGTGTGTACACAATCGTTCATTACGAACGATCTTTTCAGTCTAATTTGAATATCGTGTAAACGTCACGAATCGTTCGTAACGAACGATCTTTATCGGACGTGTATACGAACCTTTACTCTATTATATATATATATATATATATATATATATATATATATATATATATATATATAAAATGTGAATATATGGTGGTATCTATAGATATACATTTCAGTGTTTTAGGTGGAGGGGGGAGGGCCTTTTTGGGGGGGATGGAACATCCTCCAAAGTTTGCTTCAGGCAGCAGAAGGTGTAGGACCGGCCCTGTCCCCAACTACACGTTAGTGATGGGCTCACTGGTAGAAAACTATCCGAATCCGTGATACGAATGAAGCTTAATTGCGGCAGGTGTGTGCATGGGGGACGGAAGGAGGAAGTGCGCGGTATTGAGTCGGGGAATGCGTCCCATTGGACGTATGGGAGCGTATGATATGCATAGAAGTGCACGGACTTCTGGGTAATTAACTCCCTGTCCCCCATGCACACACCTACCGCAATTAACCACTTGCCGACCGCCCCCAGCCGATGGGCGGCGGCAAAGTGACACCGAAAGGACCGCAATACGCCCGAGGGCGTTGCGTACTTTCGGCATGCCGGGTGAGCGATCGCGTCACTGGTGACGCGCGCTTCCCCCGGCAACTGGCTCCGCCCACCCGCAACGCCAACCCGCTGGCCGTTCGGAAGCGCCGGCGGGTTGTTAACCCCTCGATCGCCGCATACAAAGTGTATAATACACTTTGTAATGTATACAAAGTGTATTATACAGGCTGCCTCCTGCCCTTGTGGTCCCAGTGTCCGAGGGACCACCAGGGCAGGCTGCAGCCACCCTAGTCTGCACCCAAGCGCACTGATCTCCCCCCCCCCCCTTCCCTCTGATCGCCCACAGCACCCCTCAGACCCCCCCTGCCCACCCCCCAGACCACTGTTTGCATCCAATCACTCCCCTAATCACCAATCAATCACTCCCTGTCACTATCTGTCAACGCTATTTTTTTTATTCCCTAAACTGCCCCCTGCTCCCTCCTGATCACCTCCCCCCCTTAGATTCTCCCCAGACCCCCCCCCCCCCCTGTGTACTGTATGCATCTATCCCCCCTGATCACCTGTCAATCACCCGTCAATCACCCCCTGTCACTGCCACCCATCAATCAGCCCCTAACCTGCCCCTTGCGGGCAATCTGATCACCCACCCACACCATCAGATCACCCGCAAACCTGCCGTCAGATCACCTCCCAAGTGCATTGTTTACATCTGTTCTCTCCTCTAAACACCCACTAATTACCCATCAATCACCCCCTATCACCATCTGTCACTGTTACCCATCAGATTAGACCCTAATCTGCCCCTTGCGGGCACCCAATCAACCGCCCACACGCTCAGATTGCCCTTAGACCCCCCTTATCAATTCGCCAGTGCATTATTTACATCTGTTCTTCTCTGTAATAACCCACTGATCACCTGTCAATCACCCCCTGTCACTGCCACCCATCAATCAGCCCCTAACCTGCCCCTTGCGGGCAATCTGATCACCCACCCACACCATCAGATTGCCCGCAAACCCGCCGTCAGATCACCTCCCAAGTGCATTGCTTACATCTCGTCTAAACACCCACTAATTACCCATCAATCACCCCCTATCACCACCTGTCACTGCTACCCATGAGATCAGACCCCTATCTGCCTCTAGGGCACCCAATCACCCGCCCACACCCTCAGAACGCTCTCAAACCCCAGCCCTGATCACCTTGCCAGTGCATTGCTTGCATCTATTCCCCCCCTCTAATCACACCTTGAGACACCCATCAATCACCTCCTGTCACCACCTGTCACCCCCTAGCACACCTACTTGTCAAAAACCCGTGCGGTTTTTGCCTTTTTCATGATTGCTAACTCAGTAAAGGACCAGCCCTTAAAGCGTTGCTATCATATAAATCCGGCATAGTGGGGTCTAAACACTCTATAACAGTAATTATAGATTGGCGGTGTACCTTGAAATGAATCAAAGCACTCAGTATATGATTTTATATAAAAAATTGTATTTGCTTATCATACAGCATATATACAAATATGAACAATTCCAAGTAGTGTTTCCTTCTAACAGTATTCCATCTCATCAAGGCTTTATAGCCAAACGATCATCAATCTTCTAAGTACATTCAAAAAAGAATATAACAGTTGTGTTATGTAGAATAAGATCAAAAGTAGTCTCATCTGTATCAATAGCTGTGTATAGAATAGCTGTGTAAAACTTGTAGTAATCTTCTTAAAGAAATAGCATAAAAAATAGCTTCTAAAAAAACTTCTTGCTAACATCTTAATAAAACTTAATGCTGAAAAATTAATAAAGTAAATCACCAGAATATTGTGAGTTTATAGAAGATTTTATTTTTTGTCACAAGTTAGCTTGTGACAAAAAAATAAAAACTTCTATGAACTCACCATACTACTAACAGAATACCTTAGGGTGTCTTCTTTCTAAAATGGGGTCACTTGTGGGGTTCCTATACTGTCCTGGCATTTTAGGGGCCCTAAACCGTGAGGAGTAGTCTTGAAACCAAATTTCTTAAAATGACCTGTGATATCCTAAAGGTACTCATAGGATGTTGGGCCCCTTAGCGCAGTTAGGGTGCAAAAAAGTGCCACACGTGGTATCACCATACTCAGGAGAAGTAGTATAATGTGTTTTGTGGTGTATTTTTACACATACCCATGCTGGGTGGGAGAAATATCTCTGTAAATAGACAATTGTGTGTAAAAAAAATCAAAAAATTGTCATTTACAGAAATATTTCTCCCACCCAGCATGGGTATATGTAAAAATACACCACAAAACACATTATACTACTTCTCCTGAGTATGGTGATACCACGTGTGGCACTTTTTTGCACCCTAACTGCGCTAAGGGGCCCAACATCCTATGAGTACCTTTAGGATATCACAGGTCATTTTAAGAAATTTGGTTTCAAGACTACTCCTCACGGTTTAGGGCCCCTAAAATGCTAGGGCAGTATAGGAACCTAAAATGCCAGGGCAGTGTAGAAACAGCGGTCCACATGTGTGGCACTTTTTTGCACCCTAACTGCGCTAAGGGGCCCAAAGTCCAATGAGTACCTTTAGGATTTCACAGGTCATTTTGAGAAATTTGCTTTCAAGACTACTCCTCACAGTTTAGGGCCCCTAAAATGCCAGGGCAGTATAGGAACCCCACAAGTGACCCCATTTTAGAAAGAATGAAAATACATATATCCAGGCACATCGCCTTTAGTTAGGACATTAAATAAATTATTAGGGAAAGGGAGGTGCTGAAGGGGGTGTGGCTAGAAACAGCAAAAATCAATTAACCCTTCGCACTCTCACATGCAAATGTTCAAACAAATGCATTCACAGATTCACTCATCCAGGCACAACTGTTATCCCTACAGCTAAATTAAAAGCCAGGGTTTTAGTTCACAGAAGAATGCATTCTTATGTTTAGTCACCTATACTGCGTAGAAGTACCCAGGTAAACATAGGTGTCCTAACTCTGGCCCTGTAACATGCATAGTGCAGACATGCAAACACATTCATTGCATCAAACCTATCAATGGATTAGGAGCACACATCCTAACTTCCTCTCCTGGGAAAGACAGTGCATCTTACCAATCGCACAAGGGAGCTAACGTTATGTGTCCATGTGCACCATGCGCATACACCAGCATTTGTTTGAACATTTGCCTGTGAGAGTGCGAAGGGTTAATTGATTTTTGCTGTTTCTAGCCACACCCCCTTCAGCACCTCCCTTTCCCTAATAATTTATTTAATGTCCTAACTAGAGGCGATGTGCCTGGATATATGTATTTTCATTCTTATCATTGACCCCTGTGGCTAGGGTCTAATTCAGTGCACTCCCTCCTTCCCCTGTATGTTTGTCAGCATGCAGACAGCTTATGCTGGTGTATGCGTGTGGAGATATATTGAGGTGCTGATGATATTAAGGATAACAGGAACATATTCTTTCATTTTTTTCTGCCAGAAGGGAGCAGGTTACCTTGAGTTGCTTGGGGCAAGGAAATGGGTGATTGTCTTGACCATATGAGAGGCTTTGAGTCTGTATGCAGTTCCTCTGAGAGTGCTAATGGGATTATCTGCCTGGCTTTTGAACTCAGGAGCCGGCCCATTGTCTCAATACACAAAGCAAGAGGACCAGAGTCTGGAGACTAACACAGGAACGTTTGAAATGTACATGACAGGCTATTAGAAATGGGTGAAGTCCTGTTGATACCATTGTTTACCTGTGGAAATTAAATCATTAGTGGAGGTGCTATAGTACCCTTTTCATGTATGTGGACCTCTGGAAATCCCATTTATGTCTGAGAACTGAGACAGGAAAAAGCCGTAATCAAGTTTTCACCTGGAGTTGAAAGGCTCACTTCACAATCTTTGATGTATGGACTTTTACCTGGAAATGGAATATGTCTGAGATTTAATTAAAACCTAGTTCCTCCGCTCCCCAAGGAAGTTGCAGCCTCCAGGCGTAGCTCAGAGTATAAAAAGCAGAGGCGGATGCCTAGTGACCATCTTCTCTCGGAGGTAGCGAATAGCTAGGGAGGATCGCGACTCCAGGTCGAAACGGCGTCCTCCCGTCAAACAACGTTCTAACCTAAGCTGGTAACGTTCTTTTTTCCCCCCGTTTATTTTTACGCAAATATCCGTGTGTGTTATCTTTGTAACCTCTTATTTTTGTAACTTTTATCTTGTAACATTTTTACTTTGTTTTTTTGTAGTCTTTTTGTATATATTAAGTTCTGCATTGTTCTATGTTTTTCTAGAATATTAAATTATTATTTAATAAGTTTGACTTCTGCCGTACTAAACTAACACTCATAGCCTAGAAGAGACTGAAGTGTAACCGTGTATAAGTTCATGCCTAATTGTACGCTTGAGCAACACTACCGTATGAAATTGTAATTGCATTGTGTGTGGGGGCGTTTGTCATACGTTGGCCTAAGCGCGCAGCTGACCCAACGTACGAACAACGCCAGTGCGAGTAGCGACAGCAGAGTGGCTAACAGTATCGTTCGGAACGACTGTTAGTGGGTCTTTGCTTCACGACAGTGTAAGATTGCAACTGTGTGTGTGTGTGGGTGCGTGGCGTTCCCGTATTTGGCCTAAGCGCAAAGCTGACCCAAATACGAAAACGCGGAGTGCGCGCTGAGGACTCGACAGCAGAGTGAACGTGTCTAGCAACGCTAGTGGTGGCAGTGGGAAGTGTTTGAGGGGTTCCAGCCTTGGTTGTAGCTTAAATAAGGCTGTTCCCCGCTTAATCTGGTCAAACCCGCAGTCGGGAACCGTATACGCAGGCGTGCCGCGGGCCGGTTCCTGACAATGCGCATGGTGCACATGGACACATAACGTTAGCTCCCTTGTGCGATTGGTAAGATGCACTGTCTTTCCCAGGAGAGGAAGTTAGGATGTGTGCTCCTAATCCATTGATAGGTTTGATGCAATGAATGTGTTTGCATGTCTGCACTATGCATGTTACAGGGCCAGAGTTAGGACACCTATGTTTACCTGGGTACTTCTACGCAGTATAGGTGACTAAGCATAAGAATGCATTCTTCTGTGAACTAAAACCCTGGCTTTTAATTTAGCTGTAGGGATAACAGTTGTGCCTGGATGAGTGAATCTGTGAATGCATTTGTTTGAACATTTGCATGTGAGAGTGCGAAGGGTTAATTGATTTTTTCATATTAGAAAGAAGACACCCTAAGGTATTCCGTTAGGTGTATGGTGAGTTCATAGAAGATTTTATTTTTTTGTCACAAGTTAGCGGAAATTTATTTTTATTGTTTTTTTTTCACAGTGTCAATTTCCGCTAACTTGTGACAAAAAAATCTTCTATGAACTCACCATACTCCTAACAGAATACCTTGTGGTGTTGTCTTTCTAAAATGGGGTCACTTGTGCGTTTCCTAAACTGCCCTGGCATTTTAGGGGCCCTAAACCGTGAGGAGTAGTCTTGAAACGAAATTTCTTAAAATGACCTGTGAAATCCTAAAGGTACTCATTGGACTTTGGGCCCTTTAGCGCAGTTAGGGTGCAAAAAAGTGCCACACATGTGGTATCGCTGTACTCAGGAGAAGTAGTATAATGTGCTTTGGGGTGTATTTTTACACATACCCATGCTGGGTGGGAGAAATCTCTCTGTAAATGAACTGTCTGTAAAAAAAATCAAAAGATTGTCATTTACAGAGATATTTCTCCCACCTAGCATGGGTATGTGTAAAAATACACCCCAAAACACATTATACTACTTCTCCTGAGTACGGCAATACCACATGTGTGGCAATTTTTTGCAGCCTAACTGCGCTAAGGGGCCCAAAGTCCAATGAGCACCTTTAGGCTTTATAAGGGTGCTTACAATTTAGCACCCCCCAAAATGCCAGGACAGTAAACACACCCCACAAATGACCCCATTTTGGAAAGTAGACACTTCAAGGTATTCAGAGAGGGGCATGGTGAGTTCGTGGCAGATTTCATTTTTTCTTGTCGCAAGTTAGCAGAAATAGAAACTTTTTTTTTTTGTCTCAAAGTGTCATTTTCCGCTAACTTGTGACAAAAAATAAAATCTTCTATGAACTCACCATGCCTCTCAGTGAATACTTTGGGATGTCTTCTTTCCAAAATGGGGTCATTTGGGGGGTATTTATACTATCCTGGAATTTTATCACCTCATGAAACATGACAGGTGGTCAGAAAAGTCGGAGATGCTTCAAAATGGAAAAAATCACTTTTTGCACCATAGTTTGTAAACGCTATAACTTTTACCCAATCCAATAAATATACACTGAATGTTTTTTAGTTTTTTTTTTATCAAAGACATGTAGCACAATAAATTTGGACAAAAATGTATAAGAAATTTTACTTTATTTGACAAATTTTATCACAGAAAGTAAAAAAAAAATAATTTTTGTTTGACAAAATTCATGTCTTTTTTTGATGAATATAATAAAAAGTAAAACTCGCAGCAGCAATCAAATAGCACCAAAAGAAAGCTGTATTAGTGACAAGAAAAGGAGGGAAAATTCATTTAGATAGTAGGTTGTATAACCGAGCAATAAACTAAAAAATTAAGGGGTAGAAAGTCTGTGGTCCTCAAGTGGTTAAACTTCATTAGAATCGCGAATTCGGATAGTTTTCTACCCGTGAGCCCATCACTGCTACATGTCTGTAGCAATCAGGCATCAGTATGTTCATGTCCTTTTTTTACTTTTCAATAAATGGAAAAAATATTAAAAGCTAAGATTTCTATACCATACTTACCTAATGCTCCCAAGTTTTTGTTGTAATATTTAAATCAGAAATTGTTATTGTCTGATATACTGGACTGCAGACAATAAGAGCGGCCACCAGGTGGCGTCCCATCCCTGTATTACGGGCTCACACTGTGCACTCCTTTACGGTTTGAATATCGTGGTCTATCTATGTTGGCATTATGCAGCTGGAAAGATGCCCTGTGTTATCATCAGTCTGTGTTATTTTGTATTATTTTAAATTAGCTGTAATGATCAGTTTGTTCCTAACAATCCCCCAGTGAGGCTGTGCACAGTGTGTATGAGAGCAGCACACAGTGCAGAGACTGGCCGAGGGGAGGGGGGATAATGGGAACAGTTTATGTTGAACTTGGCATGGGCTCAGCACTTTGGCCACATAATGAGCTTTGGAAATTGCTTTCATCATTTCTCCTCTTGTCATTCGGCTGTCCAAAACTAATCCTCCTTCCCAACACCCAACACTAACCTCCTCCTCTAAATTTTAACTCTTCCCTGATGCCTATTTATACCCTCCTCACCTTAAAGGGAAGGTTCACTCAGGAGGTAAAAAAATAAAAATCCAAATCCACTTACCTGGGGCTTCCTCCAGCCCATGGCAGGCAGGACGTGCCCTCGCCGCGGCTCCGCAGGCTCTCGGTCTTCTCCAGTGGCGCACCTGACCTGGCCAGGCTGGCGGCCAGGTCGGGCTCTTCTGCGCTCCAACGTGCGTGTCACTGGTGCGCACTGACGTCATCGGACGTCCTCTGGGCTGTACTGCGCAGGCGCAGAACTTCTGTGCCTGCGCAGTACAGCCCGGAGGACATCCAATGACGTCAGCGCGCCCCCGTGAGGAGAATTTTGGAGCGCAGAAGAGCCCGACCTGGCAGCCGGGCCTGGCAGGTCGGGTGCGCCACTGGAGAAGACCGGGAGCCTGCGGAGCCGCGGCAAGGGCACGTCCTGCCTGCCACGGGCTGGAGGAAGCCCCAGGTAAGTAGATTTGTATTTGTATTTTTATTAGCTCCTGCGTGAACCTTCCCTTTAAAGAATACCGTATATACTTGCATATAAGCCGACCCGCATATAAGCCGAGACACCCACTTTTCTTACAGAAACCAGGAAAAAGGGATTGACTCGCATATAAGCCCCCCACCACAACCATCGCCCCTCCCCAGTATAGCTCCCTCCATAGTATAAACAGCCAGGTGTGCCTTTAGTATGAAAATCCCCCCTACTCAGTATAAATAGCCAGATGTGACCCCTGTGTTATGCATTCCCCCATAGCCAGATGGTAGTCCCCACATAGCCAGATGTGCCCCCAGTATTAGGCAGCCCCCATAGCCAGATGTAATACCTGTTACTGTATTAGGCCTCTCCCCCCACACAGGTAGCCAGCTGTTCCCCCTGCATTAGTCATCCCCCCATAGCCAGATGAGCCCCTTATATTAGGAATGCCCCTCCTTGGGCAGCTCTGCCCCCTGTATTAGGCAGTAAGGTACAGTAGATGCCCCCTCCACCATGCTTGAGTGGAGCGGGCAGCAGTGGCTTACCTTTCAGCACCAGGGACCCTTCCTGTAGCTGTATGCTGCTGCAGGAATGGCCCTGGCGATCTGTGCAGGATTGGGCTGGAAAGCACATGGGTGGTCAGGGTGCATCAGGCATTGGATCGGAGGACCTTAGAGGAAAGAGCGCAGGATGTGCGCTCTACCATTCAAATCAGCGTGCGCTCCTCCATTCGTCACTGCCATCAATGTCTGTGCCTTTAGAAATGCCCCAGGCCACTTGCAGAGGATATCAGCGGTGACATTAGCGCTGGGGTTTCCTCTTCATCCTGTGTGACGTGCACGCTGTATTCCAAGATGCCACTAGAGGGCGCCATAAAGATGATACAGCGTGAGCGTCACACAGGGTGAAGAGGAAACCCCGGCGCTGACGTCACCACTGCGATCCTGTACAAGCGGCCAGTGGCATTCCTACAGGGACGGACATTGATGGCTGTGACGTAGTGAAGCGGTGACAAGTGGAGGAGCGCACACTGATTTAAATGGTAGAGAGCTTGTCCTGCACTCTCTCCTCTACGCTTCGCCGTTCTGATGCCTGATGCACCATGGCCACCCACGTGCTTTCCAGCCCGATCAACTATGGAGGAGTGCCATATCTGATCCCTGGCTGGTCACTCCAAAAATAAACAGGTGAGCCTGGACACAAACTTTGGTGACTCGCATGTAAGCCGAGAGGGGGTCTTTTGAGCTCATTTTTTGTGCTCAAAAATGTGGTTTATATGCGAGTACATATGGTACCTTAGCCTTTTTAAAAATTCAAAAACGAGGAGCAGGCTTGTGTAGGAGGCGCTCCTCATTTCCACCACTCCACAGTTCTCATCCGTGCCCCTCCGTTATTTCCCTCCGTCCCTCCGTGCCCCTCCGCGTGAGTACGCGGACTAGCGACAGCAACCTCCATTGAGGTATACGGAGCTTCCGGCGGGGGAGGAGGAACATCGGCGACAGCTTCCGTCGCACCGCTGGTCTCTCTTCCGCGTGTGTACGCGGAGGGACCTGGCGAGGAGCTGTCGCCGGCCTGTCGCCCACACGCTCACGTGTGCTGGCGACAGGCCACTTTTGCTGCCCGTGAGTATGGGCCATTAGGCCTAGGTAGTGCAGTCTAGCTTTGTGTCATGACACCTAATGTGCAAGCTCCAATGAATGTGGACTGAGTATAAATGAGTCTATAAGCCGCGCAGCCAATTTCTTTCAAGAAAGATAAACAGCCGACTTGACATGGTTAGTGAAATATGAGCACAAGCTGGTTAGCATAAAGCATCGTACACACACAAGCCCAGTGCTCACCAAAAGCTTCTAGCAGATCTGCAAAACGCTAGGTTTTTGAAGCAGATTTCAGAGATTCTAGGCATGTTTAGAGAGGTGCCCACAGTGGGCAGACCTGGCTGCAATGGGGACATAACCTATTTCTGAATGGTGTCCCTAACTGCTGAAATGCAGCAAAGAGCTTAAGATACATAGAGCTATAATTACGTCCTTGAGGACTTCGGATGTTCACAGCTGTGCTTTATTCACGGATGTGCAAGTGAATAAAAACTTTGCCTTTTAAAGACGAGGCCAGTGCTGGTCATTTTTGCTTTTGGACACAGTATGATGAGGATTTTCCCTTACCAGCCGGGCTCAGCAGTGATCAGACAGGAGATGACAGGAGCAGATTGGAGGCAGAGATGCAATGGCTGGTAGAAGTCGTGGAAGTGATGAAGTGAAGAGGGGGATCTTAGGCAGCAGCCCCACTTACAGAAGAGATGTTTTCCTCTTTCTAGAATTCCCTCACACACAGTATGAAGAGGAGTTTATCCTGCCAGCTGGGCTCAGCAGTGATCAGACAGGAGATGACAGGAGCAGATTGGAGGCAGAGATGTAGCCATTGCGGACGGCAGTGAAATCTGTTATTTATGGAGGGGTTCATTAGTAGCTGACTCTGAGCGTCTGGGGCCTGACCAGACGGAGGATAATTTGGGCGCTGACTGCCAGCTATGGAGGGGCGGGAGCTCATTGTGGCGCTGCCATTTAACTATCGCGCAGCTGAAATCCGTTGTGTGTTGAATAGTTGCAGCGACAGACACATGGCCCTTGTTATCAAGCCAGTCAATGTGCACTCAATGATATTTGTCCTTGACCTTGTGGCCCCCCTGGCTGCTGTCATCCGTGTATATACTGTACATAGGTGCTGCCTGGATAAAAAAGGAACTCGATACTGTACCTTGTTTTTGGTATTCAAGTGAACCCAAGGTGAGAGTGATATGGAGGCTGCCATATTCATTTCCTTTTAAAGTGAATGGGAACCGCATTTAAAAAAATGAGACAGATACTTACCCAAGGAGAGGGAAGGCTCTGGGTCCTATAGAGCCTTCCCGCTCCTCTCCTGGTCCCCTCGTTCCGGTGCTGGCTCGCCCGGTAGCAGTCTGTGACTAAATTAGTCAAATACTGCTTTACCCGGCCGAAGGAGGCTTGAAAGTCTTCAGAGAGCCCGAGTGCTCCTGAAGAAGGGCGGCCCTGTACTGCGCCTGCGCAAGCACGCTCTCTTGCACGCTCACGCTTGTGCAGTATGGAGCCGCACGTCTTCGGGAGGACACGGCTCCCGAAGACTTCCAAATACCCTTACGGTGGGGGATTGAAAGGGGGGGGGGGGAGCCAGCACAGGATAGAGAGCACCGAGAGGAGGGACTGAAGGCTCTATACGACCCAGAGCCTTCCCTCTCCTTAGGTAAGTATTTGCTTCATTTTTTTTTAAATGCGATTCCCATTCACTTTAAGCAATACCAGTTGCCTGGCTGTCTTGCTGATCCTCTGTCTCTACTACTTTTAGCCATAGCCCCTGAACAAGCATGCAGCAGACCAGGGGTTTCTGACATTATTGTCAGATCTGACAAGATTAGCTGCATGATAGTTTCTGGTGTGATTCAGACACTACTGCAGCCAAATAGATCAGCAGGGCTGCCAGGCAACTGGTGTTGTTTAAAAGGAAACAAATATGGCAGCCTCCATTTTACTCTCACCCCGGGTTCACTTGAAAGCGGACCTGAACTCAGAACTTCTTCTCTGTTCTATAAAATATGCATCACCTTGAGGGTCGGGACACAGTAGGTAGAAACGCTAGCATTGCGTAAAGCGATATCGTTAACACGTGTAATGTAAATCAATCGGTCGCATGAAAAAACGCATTTGTTTGTGTTCAGTGTTTTAGAAAACACTGAACTTGCTGCATATTTTTCCAAAATGCATCTAAAACTCACATGATGCATGTGACTGGTGACACAGAGGTATAGCGGCTTTCTGAGTGTTTAAAAAAAAAACAGTTTGACGATGTATTTCCTCTTCCTGTTGACTTCCTAGTGATGACCATAAAACGCATACAAAATGCTCAAAAACGCATTTGGGATGCTTATGTGCAAAATGCAAACGCATTAAAATGCAAATACACTTAAAACGCACTAAAAGGACGGGTCGGAGGAAATTTAAAAAAAAGATCTACTCCTCTTCCTCCAGCCCCTGGCAGCCTATCTGTCCCTCTCCGCAGCTCCGGTGTCCAGGGCTCTCCTCCTTGCCAGACTAGTAAAAGAATTAATACTTACCTGGGGCTTCCTCATTCCCTTTCAGGCTGTGGGATCCCTCGGCTGCTCCCTGGGCCGGTTAGTTTGTCTGCTAGCATGCCCAGGCCGGCGGCGCTCACGCCCCTATCTCGCTTCCAGAGGTGCAGAACCACGTGCTTGACTTAGCCAAGTTACCGGGCCAGCTTGCAGACAAACTGAGAAGCCCTGGGAGAAGGTGAAGGAGTGATCGGCCTGAATGGGGTGGAGGAAGCCCCAGGTAAGTATCCATTTTTTACTAGCTTGGTCTCTGGTTTCCTTTAACTGGCAACCTATATTTTCTTCTCAAATCAGGGTCCATTATCAGGGCCAGTTCAAGTAACAATTGGGCCGTAGGGAAAAATTAGCCTGGGGGCCCCCCAACAGACATTCCCTCAACCAAAAAGCGTCATTAGAGGCCCTTTGTTGCAGCCAAATTTCCCTTCGGGGCCCCTGAGCTGGCTGCTGACCTTCCCCCAATAACCTCCCAACTTAACAGACTCTGCAGAGTCCCTAGGGAGCAACAGTTAAGATGGGGGAGGGACACCTTGGGGGCCGCGATGGGCCCTGGGTCAATTGCCCATTTTTTCCTATGGTAGCTCCGGCCCTGTCCATTATAAGGACACATCATTTTGACTTTCAGTGCTATACAAATTCATAATAAGTGGCTGGAAGTGTAATGGTTAATGGCTCTGTGTTTAAAGCAGGGTTTGAATCTCTGCTCTTCCTGTTCAGTAAGCATGCACCTATTCAGTAGGAGACATTGGGCAAGACTCCCTAACACTGCTGCTTCCTATACAGCCCGCCCTAGTGGCTGCAGCTTTGGTGCTTTGAGTCTGCCAGGAGAAAAGCACAATATAAATGTTTTATTTGTCTTGATTTGTCTGTGTCCTAATATAATAATAAAAAGTGTGTGTTTCCTTTGGTTGTCTCGTATTTTAGTTTTGTACTTTTATTTCCTTTCCGCTTCCTGTTTTATGCCTGAAGGAGAGACTTGGGCAGTTTCAGAAGCTTATAAGAACGCATTTTCTCTCTACGACTAGTCATTAAAGGTTTTATCCGCACTGCAGCAAAGTCTGGTATTTTTGTCAAAAAGCACGTTTCTGACTCTATCCCATAGCTAACGCTGGCCGTACGCACACAGATTCTAGGGCAGCACCTCCATATATACCGGTAATAATTTTTACAAAATCCAAACAGTTCGTTTACTTCAGATTGTAATTCACATCATATAAAATTTTGATAATCTTGAATTTGGCTTAAAAATTAATTCATTTTTGTCAAGCTAAATAGGATTACATTTAATGTGTAATGCCAAAGCATGGAAAATGTGCGCCACAGGCTGCCTGCATGTTGCAATACATACAGTGAAACATACAATCAGTGAAAAGTATGTAACTGCTAAAATATATCCGAGGCGATTAATACAATTTTTCTTTTTTTAACTGGGGTTTCTTCCAGCCACTAGAGGTTACCTGTGTCCCCCGCTGCAGCTCCGGTGCTCCCCGGCGACCCGTTGGCAGCCTCTGAAGGATTGCTGGTGACGTGGGCGCAGAAGATGCTGACCTAATGGGGCCAGCAATCCCTCAGAGGATGCCAGCGGGACCCAGCAGAGGACCGGAGATGCAGAGAGGGACACATGTGACTTCTAGGGGCTGAAAGACGCCCCAGGTAAGTAAAACTAGATTTTTTTTTTTCATTGCCTCGGATATCCTTTAAGGCCTCTTACACAGTAAGACATTGCGCTTGATGCGACGTTAAGGTCGCATAACATGCCCTTAATGCAACGCATTGAAGGACTATAACTTGGACGTTATTTAGCCCTGCGTTTGGTGCACCGTTTTTGTCGCACGGTGATAGAACAAAAAAAAAAAGAAGAAAACATTACTGAGCATGTGCAAACAGTCTAACACAGCTAAAAACGTGTATAACGCACAGCATGCAGCACTTTCATTTAACACCAACGCAACGTCTGCACTGTGAATAGCCCTTTGATTTTTCATTGCTGTAAGTTATTGTGCGTTACATGTTGTTGTAACGTGCGACCTTAACGTCGCACTGTGAAAGAGGCCTAGCGCACGTTTTGCAGTAGCACACTGAATGCAGTATGTTGCCATACCGCACTCTGTTGTACCTCAGTACAGCCACTGCCCTGTGAACGACGAATAGGTGCTGCATTGCAGTGCGGTGCAAAGCCGCCGTTATGCTGCACAGCAACGCACCACTGTGAACGTGGCGTGTGGGTCGCTGGCTAGTTTTAGGGGACTTTGCAATGATCTTGCCTGTTGGGATGGGGGGGGGGGTCCTAAACTGTTGCTAAGTATTGGAGTGGAGGGTCACTATGAGGTCACTATGAGCAGCTGAGATTAGTACAGATTGCGTTGTACAGTAATTGTGAATGCTTGAAGAAAAAGTAAAAATACATGAGATTTAAAAAGCATGGGGAAAACGCGAATGATCGCTAATGATGGGTATTTCCTGTGCAGGGCCATTTACTTCAATGGCCAGTGCAGTTGTGCACGATTCTAGCCTAAGCTTAGGATACTCAGGAACCCCCCACCTCCAATGCTAAGGTGTATTCTAGGCAATCAGTTATGGGATATTTCATGGGCAGAGCGATAAACATTGTATTTCATATTTATCATCGTTCGGTGCCGGTGCCATGAATTCGATAATACATTACACTCCGTTCCGTCTGCTGGTCAGCGGCCGTCTGCTCCTTCCTCGCGCAATTAATTCTCCTCTGTAATACAGAGCTTTGCCAGATGATAATATATGACTGCTCTGTACCCCAATACAGAGAACTACAGGTGACTCAGTGAATGGACAAGCTGTTCCTCTGATAGAGAGGTGGAGGGGGGTCCACTATAAGCTCTCGCTTTGCAGCGCTGGGTCCCTGGTTCAAATCCCAGCCAGGGCACTCTATGCACAGTTTGTATGTTCTGCACGTGTCTGTGTGGGTTTCCTCTGGGCACTCCGGTTTCCCCCCACACCCCAAAAACATACAAATAAGTTAATTGGCTTCCCATAAATTGGCCCTAGACTACGATACATACACTACACGATACATACATAGACATAGGACTATGGTGGGGAATAGATTGTGACTGCCTCTGAGGGACGGATAAGTGACAAGGCAATATACTCTGTACAGTGCTGCGGAATATGTCGGCGCTATATAAATACTAAATAATAATAATAAAATGAACTAGAAGAACAGAACTCTGCAGAAGAGATCCCACTCACTTGTTAGGCCTGGGATTCACTATCGTGCTTTTTTGAGCTTTTTCAGCCTCAAAAAACGCTTTGCTAATGTAAGTCTATGGAGTCCACTAGAGTGATTGCACTTAGGGCTATTCGCAATCAGACACGCAGCATTTAGTGGGCCAGATTTATCAAGCGTGTCTGAGACAAAATATTGGTAGATTTTTAGAAATCCGTGCAGAACTGTCTCAGGCATTGTAAGATTCCTTCTAAAACTGTCTAAAATAGGAGGAGCTAGGAAGGTCTCTCAGACAGTGCAGTGTGTGAGGGGAATTGCTGTTGCTGAGGTAACCAACACACCTGCTGTATTGATAGCAGCAGGCTCTGAGGAGGAATTCAGCAGGTGGGAGGAGCACATCACAAATCATGTCTAGCCTGCACTCTGCAATGATGTCTACCTGCAGTTCTACACATGTAGAACTGCTATCAAGCACTTCTTAATCTGTGCCAGTTTAGGGATGGATTTGCACTTTTCTTAACTGTAGTACAGCTCTAGAAATTCATGCTAAACTGCCACTATTACCTAGGATTTAAGAAGGTTCTTATTATCATGCAGAACAGTTCTCCCTGCTGGTTAGAACAGATTAAGAAGAATATACATACACTACCTAAATTGCCAGACAATGCACCTCAAATCGCCTACAAAACTCTTCACACAAAGTGCTGGTGCTTGCAATAGTGGGTCCCTGGCCTTAGTGGCTACAACATGTGAATTACAGGCAGGGATGTGTGGAGGGATGGCCGATCTCTGCAGCTTCTGTTTCTCAGTGAAATATACCTCTTGTTTGTGGCTGTTGTTTATAATGTGTGTGTTATATTTACTACTGCGTACTAGGGCAGATTTACTATGCTGAAGGACTACAAATTGTGCTCTTTCAGCTCAGCACGCTGCAGCGAATGTGAGCGGATCATAACCAACCTGTGTTGTGGTCAAAGAACAAAGGTGCACTGACACCGTTCGCATTTAATGCTTTTCGCCCGTTCGTGCATGCGCACAAATCTCGTACTGTGCATGCGCAGGACGCTCCCGGCGATGGGAGCGTGATTGAGGATGCGTGCATCCAGGGCCACGCAGGCACAGTGGCCGGCGACCGGAGGTGCAGCGCAGTGGTTGGAGGATCGTTCCTGGATGGCGCGGGCACAGGGCGGCTGCGGGGGCTGGTAGAGGCCCCAGGTAAGTGAAATTGTTTTATTTAGGTTCCCCTTAAAGTAATGCTGGAAAATAATGGTGGGCACACAAAATAGTGACACTTCAGGCAGAATGTTGACATTCTTCACTTAGTGGTGTACTCACTTTTGTTACCAACAGTTTATACATAGATGGCCGTGTGTTGGGTTATTGTGATGGGACAGCAAATTTACACTAACTACTTTACAATATATCAAAGTGTCATATCCTCAGGGTTGCCCCATGAAAAGATATAATAACATTTTTGGGGGGACTGTAAGATGCTGCAGATTATAAGATGCACCTAGGTTTAGAGGGCAAAAACCAGGTAAAAAAATATACGTAACCTGGTGCATCCATGGTCCAGGGCGTCTTGTAGATGTTCTCCCTCCAATTATTGTGTCCTCTTCCTTTCCACCTCTGTGTCTTGCTCCTGTCTCCCTCCGTGTCGTCCTCCTATCCCCCAGTGTCTTTCTCTTCTATCCCCCAGTATCCTCCTCCTGTCTCCCACTGTGTCTTCCTCCTATCCTACAGTGTCCTCCTCCTGTCCCCCTTGTGTCCTCCTCCTGTCCCTCTTGTGTCCTCTTCCTGTCCCTCTTGGTGTTTTCCTCCCTGTCCACCTCAGTGCCCCCCTTTGTGTCCGCCCTCCTTGGTTCCTCTCTGAGTCCACCACTGTGCCTCACTTTGTGTCCACCTCTGTTTCCCATTGCTGGGCTACCTGTGTATGCTGTAATTAGCGGCAGCAGCTGCTTGTATCACTTGCCTGACCTGAGGGTTCCCGTGGTGAACAGCGGCTTCTTCTCTCTCGCTCACTCCTTCCCCCTAGTGCCGGTCTCATGCGTAAAGACAAACCAGGAAGTGCCAGCACTAGGGGAAAGGAGTGAGCGAGAGAGGAGAAGCCGCTTTCGCTGCATACACCCTCAGGCCAGATGAGTGATACAAGCAGCTGCTGCCGCTAATTACCTAATTACTAATTAAGGCACAAAGGGGGACACAGAGGCAGGCACAAAGGGCAACACGGAGGCAGGCACAAAGGGGGACACGGAGGCAGTCTCAAAGGGCGACACGGAGGCGGACACAAAGGGCGACACAGAGGCGGACACAAAGAGGGACACTGAGGCAGATACAAAGGGCGACACGGAGGAAGGCACAGGGGGGCACGGAGGCAGGCACAAAGGGGGACACAGAGGCAGACACAAGTGAGGACATGGAGTGCAGGGAGTCAACGACATGCAGCAGGTCGGCGGTTCGTATAGGCTGGCGATCGTAAGTCGGGGACTCCCTGTATTCAGACCATAAGATGCATGGACTTTTCACTCCACTTTTGGGGAGAAAACGGGTCTTATAGTCCGAAAAATACGGTAACATTATAATGTGAGAGGTGTACTCACTTTTGTGAGATACTGTACTTACACTTGTAGATTCCAGAACACTCACATGCTTCCACTGGGGGATCCCAGAACACTGACATGCTTCCACTGGGGGATCCCAGCGTAGCGACACACGATGCTCAGCTGTAATATTCCAAGCACGTCTCTGGAGTGGAATATGAGCTGTACGATGGCCGTAAGCCCAAACTCTGCTTCCATGCAATAATAAATGGCTTTACCTTGTAATAGCTCCATTGATCTCTCTCACTTCGTGTTCAGGTAATTGAAACTCAAACTGGAAACTCATCATATAGCGATCACTACTAATGTGTGTCAGGGCCAAGAGCAGCTGCTCTGCAGGCCAGACCCTATCGAAAAAGAGCAGACCCCGCCAAACACCACCAAGACCTGGGTTTATAATCCACGCTATCAATGTGCATGGGACAACTGCCACCACTGACCATGAACACCGAGGTATTGGAAGGACACCAGGATTTTAACCAATTAATGGCAACAAGACGCATTAAAACGTCTGTTTGGCCCTGTTAAAAGGATGTTTTAATGTGTTGCTCACTGCTGCCGCCGTCCTTGCACGCGAACCCACGACTTGCACCTTCTGAGACTGACACATCTGTCATTGGTGAACGGGATCATGTGTTCCCTGATCCTTTCAAAGTGCCTGTACGCGCATGACCATGGCTTCAACGATAAGCCAAAGATCATTCCTGTAACAACACTGCCTGTGTGCTCTGATTTCTGTTCAGAGGACACAGAATAGTGTGTGGGGGGACATATAGTGGTAAAATAATGCATAAAAAATACACATTTTGCACTATATAAATTACCGTATATACTCGGGTATAAGTCGCAACATTTAGGACTGACCCAAAGTACAAAAGTGGGGGGGTCGACTTATAGTCACATAGTCCTAAATTTTGCGACTTACAGACTGTGTGGGGTGGGGTATGGATGTGGGGTGTGTGTGTGTGGATACTCACCATCCATCGCTGGGCGCAGTGTCCTCTCTCTTCCTCTCTTCTACCTCACTCGCGTCTACCCCCTTCAGAGATGGTCCAGCTCCCGATGTCACAAGACGTCGGGAGTTGAAGTTACAGCGCGAGTGGAGGAGAAGCGAGAAGAAGAGAGCAGACTGCACCCAGCGGTGGATGTGGTAACGGACAGCTGCAGCGGCGGGGAGAGCGGGCAGCATGGAGGCAAACATCGCACCACAGCCTCTATCTTCCACCTACCACGCATCCCCTTGTGTTGATACCAGCGTCTCTCCTGTGATGATGTCATCACAGGAGACGCTGGTATCAGCGCATGGGATGCCTGGGAAAGGAAGTAGATGGAAGATAGGTGAGTTGTTTGCCTCCATGCCCACTCTCCCCACCGCTGAAGCCTATACATGGGGGCAACTGTACTGGCTACCTTCCTATACTGGGGGCAACTATACCTGGCTGCCTATCAATGCTGGGGCATCTATACTGGCTACTTACGTATGCCAAGGGCAACTATACTGGCTACCTTCCTATACTGGGGGCAACTATGCCTGGCTGCCTATCAATGCTGGGGCATCTATACTGGCTACCTACCTATGCTAGGGGCAACTATACTGGCTACCTACCTATGCTAGGGGCAACTATACTGGCTACCTACCTATGCTAGGGGCAACTATACTGGCTACCTTCCTATACTGGGGACAACTATACCTGGCTGCCTACCTATACTGGGGGCAACTATACCTTGCTACATACACTGGATGCACCTACCTGCCTAGCCTATACTGGGGGTAACAATACTGGCTACCTATACTGGAGGCACATACCTGGCTGGCTTACATATAATTACATATAGACTTATACTTGAATAATTGAAAAAATCCACCTTGTGAGGGTCAAATTTGGGGGGTCGACTTATACACGGGGTCGGCTTGTATCCGAGTATATACGGTAAATAAAAACAAATTAAGCCCTCCTTCCTACCTCACTGCTATTTTTGCAAATAAAGGCTTGTAATTATTGATAGAGTACAAAAAAGAAAAAAAACCTGAAAAAATACACCTTTATTTCAAAATAATATATTATCGCCATATAATGTGCTAGGGACACAATTTAAAGGGGAACTGAAGAGAGAGGTATATGGAGGCTGTCATGTTTATTTCCTTTTAGACAATACCAGTTGCCTGGCAGCCCTGCTAATCCTCTGCCTCTAATACTATTAGCCATAGCCCCTGAACAAGCATGCAGCAGATCAGGTGTTTCAGTGGTTCAGACTTATAAGTCTGATCTGACAAGACTAGCTGCATGCTTGTTTCTGGTTTTAATCAGATACTACTGCAGAGAAATAGACCAGCAGGGCTGCCAGGCAACTGGTATTGATTAAAAGGAAATAAACATGACAGCCTCCATATACCTCTCTCTTCAGTTCCCCTTTAAATGTTGTAATAACTGGGACAAATAGTCAATAAAATGGGTAGTTTTTATTTACTGTAGCATTGTTTATTTTAAAACTATAGGAGATGGAATTGGCATAATAGTGTATTTTTTCTCATTTTTGCCCTCATGTTTTACCTCTAAAATGCATAGAAAGTTACATAATTACTAAAAATATCACCCCCAAAAGGCCTAAGTTGTGGCAGAAAAAACAAGATATATAGATCACTTGGGTGTGATAAGAATTGATAAAGTTATTGGCAAATGAAAGGGAGGAGCTCTGAAGTATGAAAATTGCTCTGGTCGATAAAGGAAAAAAAAACCTTAGTGGTGAAGTGGTTAAAGCAATGCTGAAGTGGTTTATAAGAGAAAAGAAGATACTTGCCTCAGTAGTGGGACGCCTGTGGATAGTCCGGAGGTTTCCTGTATGTTACACTTCCCTGTTCCAGCACTGGGTCCCTCTAGTGTGCGGGTGGCCTTGTGCCACCTTCTCCACCACCTGCCTGGCCACCCCACTCCCTAAGTATTAATGTGTCACCACCCCCTTCCCCTCGGTGCCCGCAAGAGTGTGCCTGCGCTGTCCATGGAGGAGTGTGGTTCTCACAGGCCCGGTAGAGGGAAGTCGCTTCTGCACAGATTTTTTAGCTGACCACGAGTGCCTTCATTCTATTGGGCCTGCAAGGACCATACTCATCTATGCACAGTAGTGATGGTCAAGTAGATGCAAATAACTTTGAGTTGATGCAAATTTATGCTGCTTGAAAATGAACCAATCGAATTTTACCTCAGCGGAATCTGATTGGTTCATTTTCATGCTGCATAAATTTGCATCTACTCGAAGTTATTTGCATCTACTTGCCCATTACTAATGTGCAGTGCAGACTTGCTCATCCCCAACAGCACTTGCTGGCACTGGGGAGGGGGACGGACATATTAATACGTGAGGGGTGGCCAGGCAGGTGGTGGAGGAGGCGGCTCTGGTCTGATTGCTTTTTTCAAATACTTTATTTTAGCCAACAGGTAAACAATTTGCAAATATCAAGGTAGACAGTACGCGTACAGTCAAAAATGGCGTGGGGAAAAAATGGCGCACAGTGATAAATCTTTTAAAACGGTATTTATAGTTTTAAGGATATGCAGTAACTTTATTTAAAACGCTATTTATCGTTGGTCTGACCCCGCCCCTCATGTCCTGCGGTGTCCCCCGGCTCCTGTCTGCCTCCCCCGCCCCCCTCGCACGTCCAATTTTGTCTCCCAGTGATTTCATCTCTGCCCCGGACTGGAGTGTAATGCTACAACAGTCCTACCTAAGCAGATCTTACGAACAGCTGGTGGATATATCTGCTCGCTGCCGCTGAAGACTTTCTGATGCACCAATCACGCTGGGGGCGCTGCTCCAGAACTGTCAATCACCGCTGCTCATGTCTCTGCTCCGTCTGCTAATTGGACGCAATGGTCTCGGAGGCGGGAGCATTGGGTCCAATTAGCAGACGGAGCAGAGAAATGAGCAGCGGTGATTGGCAATTCTGGAGCAGCGCCCCCAGCGTGATTGGTGCATCAGAAAGTCTCCAGCGGCAGCGAGCAGATATATCCACCAGCTGTTCGTAAGATCTGCTTAGGTAGGACTGTTGTAGCATTACACTCCAGTCCGGGGTAGAGATGAAATCAATGGGAGACAAAATTGGAAGTGCGAGGGGGGCGGGGGAGGCAGACAGGAACCGGGGGACACCGCAGGACATGAGGGGCGGGGGTCAGACCAACGATAAATAGCGTTTTAAATAAAGTTACTGCATATCCTTAAAACTATAAATACCGTTTTAAAAGATTTATCACTGTGCGCCATTTTTTCCCCACGCCATATTTTCCTGACCCGAGACAGTACAAATACAAATTGCTATTTGGACACAGCAATATAGATGACAGTATCAGACAGTCAGATACATCTTGGCATTAAATATGACAGTGTGGTAGTATCAGTTCCTGTAGACTTGAAAGTCAAACATTGCATTATGGGACATGATGACATTAAGTCTCGTCTACATATGCCAACAGTAGCAAATGTCCATTTGACTAAAAGGTTGGTTGTGAATTATTTCCAAGTGATGGGTAGCTATTATAAAATGCCATAAGTTGACTAAAAATAGTTTTTCTTATAAAGTCAAAGTAAACATTAACATTAACCAAGAACTATGGGTCTAGAGGTTCAGTCTAAGTATACACTGCCCTCCTTCACTTCCCTATCTTCATCTCTCTTAGGCCTGGAACCCACTGAAATCCGCAAACGCAAAACGCAACCGCTAGCGTTTTGCCTGAGCGGTTTGCAAGCGGATTCATGCGAGTTTGCGGTCGCATTTTGCAACAGTGTATTTTTTTCCTCAGCGTTTTGCGTTTTGCGTTTTTATCCTGATTGGTCCTGTGAATTATTTTTAATTTTGTTACAGTGTGCTGAACCGCAAAACGCTAGCAAAACCGTTCAGTTTAGGTTTTGCTGAGCGTTTCTGCTAGCGGTTCAATACTTTACATTGAAGCGCTAACGCTCCCAAAATGCTGCAGGTCCTGCGTTTGTGTTTCTGGGAAACGCAAACGCTCCTGTGGAAGTTGCCCCATCCATTAACATCAGCTGAGCGTTTTGGCAAAACGCTAGCGTATCGCAGCGCTGCCAAAATGCTCAAAAAAACGCTCTTGTGGGTTCCAGCCCTCACACTTGACCACCTTCTCCTCCCCCCTTTCCTCACTTTTCCACCCACTTCTCCCTATACCCCCCATCTGGGGCCATCCTGGTGTGCTGATCACAGCACATCAAAGGGGTTAATCCTTCACCACGTCGCCAGCTAATAAGCTATGTTTGGGTAAATATACCCAACCTACGGCGTGGGACCAGGCATCTCTGTTCTATATGCGTATCTTGGCCGCCCGTGTGCGTCTCAGGCTGCGGGGTTTTTCCCACCCGTGACAGCACGGGGCGTTCTGAAACGTCTTTGTTTACAACCAGTGTTGTTGAGGTTAACCTGGCAACCGCATTGCGCTTGCCCGCATCCGCCCCCTCTCCATTGATTGGCTGACAGCTTTGCTGCCGCCTCTCGTGTGACGTGGAGGTGGTGCGTGTTGCCACGGCAACACCTCCTCGCTCTGGCTATGCGTGCGTCTTGTGTACGCAACTACGTGAGCGCCGTCAGAGCTGACGCGCTCGTTGCCCGCTCCAATGGTTTGGCCCCATGCTATGAGACACGTGGGCGGGAGTCAACACGGAAGTAGGCTATTTCAATGGCCTCCTCCGCTCAGCACTTGTGCACGTTTTGGCCTCCGAAGAAGCAAGGCTCACCCCAATGTGAAACGGTCGTAAGGCCGTGCACCCACTGGCGCCCACAGTGCCCCTCCATTCCAGCACGAAGCACGATAAGTACCACCTGTTATGCACTTTTATGCGCATTCATTTGTGCGCTAATGTTTTGCTTGATTTGTACATCTGCTGCTTTTTAATTAAACTACAGTGCCAGACAATTGTTTGCTTCTTTCTCCTTGTGATTGATGCCATGTTTTCACTGCATGTCTTGAGCACGTAGTTTCTGCTGGACTTTACTCAATTATACAGCCGGAAACATCATATCGCAGCCTTACACTGAGTGCCGGCCTATCATCCTCTTAGTTTGCCTAAGTATACACTGATATCAGGCAAGGTATGGTAAGTATAGTTGATCAACGTAATGTGTTAATTACACATGGTCTAGTGTTCCACTGCAAGTATTTGTTTGAGAGCATCAGAGTACCTATATACCAACCAGATTCTCCATATTTTGTTACATTTTTCAGACCTTCCCTGGATGGAATATACATTGTTCTCAAGATCGTATACCAAGTCTTAAGGTAGCCATACACTGGTCGATTTGCCATCAGATTCGACCAACAGATAGATCCCTCTCTGATCGAATCTGATCAGAGAGGAATCGTATGGCTACCTTTACTGCAAACAGATTGTGAACCGATTTCAGCCTGAAACCGTTCACAATCTGTTGTGGTGGTGCTGCTGCCGCCGCTCCCGCCCACATGTCCGCATACATTACCTGCTCCGCCGGCGTGACTGCCCCCGGTCACGGCTGCTCCGTCTCCGCTCTGGTCTCCAGGTCCGGTATGCTTTACTTCTTCCTGCCCGGCAGGAAGTTTAAACAGTAGAGCGCCCTCTACTGTTTAAACTTCCTGCCGGGCAGGAGGAACTGAAGCATGCCGGAGACCAGAGCGGAGACGGAGCAGCGGTGACCGGCGGCAGTCACGTCAGCGGAGCAGGTAATGTATTGCCGCTCTATTGCGTCGGTCGTCGGGCACTCGAATGCCGCTAGCGACGCGCTCCCTACCCGCGGGCGATCGACGGTAATTTTCCGCACGGAGCGATCGACGGGATCGGACGAAATGGATCGAAATTCGGCGTGTAGCGTGAAACGATTGGCAGCAGATTCGATCCCAGTGATCGAATCTGCTGTCGAAACGGCGACTAATCGGGCCAGTGTATGGCCAGCTTAAAGAGGATCTGTAACATCAAAAGATCCCCTGGGGGGCAGGGCTGTGGAGTCGGTCCAAAAATCCACCGACTCCGACTCCTCAGTTTAGGATTCCTCCGACTCCACGACTCCGACTCCTCTAATTTGCATATTACAATTTTGTTGATTAAAAGTATGTAACATGAAATTCGTCTCTTAACTGCCAACGCTTAGGAATTTTACAAGACAACTGAAGTGAGAAGGATATGTAGACTACTATATTTATTCCCTTTAGACTAAAACTAGTCCTTGGTAAGAGTACTTGTAAAAGGTACAAACCGGAACAAAGAACATCTATCAGGCCCTAGGCAATGTAAGTGTGGGTACATGTAAGAATGATGTGCAGGTACTCTGCAGGGGAATGAGGAGATTGTAAACAGACAACACCTCTGTGTTCAATGTGCACAGCATTCTCAGTGGATTCCCTGCAGCTCTGTGGGGAGTGCATATGTAGAGTATAGTACTACTGTGTAACAAAGTAAACCTGAGACAGATGAAATTAAAGTTTTATACATACCTGGGGCTTCCTCCAGCCGCCTTCAGGATAATCAGTCCCTCGTTGTCCTCCTCCACCACCTGGATCTTCTGCTATGAGTCCAGGTACTTGAGCCAGTCAGGCGTAGTGCGCATGCACACACTCCGCCGCCAGGAGCATACTACACCTGTGCAGCACTATTGCGCAGGTGCAGAATGTTCCTGGCTGTGGGAGCGGCATGCGGCCGGACAGCGCTGACTGGCTGAATTACCAGGACTCATAGCAGAAGATCCGGGTGGTGGAAGACAGTGAGGGACTGATTAGCCTTAAGGGGGCTGGAGGAAGCCCCAGGTATGTATAAAACTTTACTTTTCATCTGTCTCAGTTTCCCTTTAATTTGTAGTCACCAAACCAAATTTTAATAACATATCAAATTATTTGATTTCATCAGCAAATGGAGTGCATACATTTGCATAAATCAGCATCAGTGCAGAATTATTTCCATCTCGTTGACCATCTCTATTAGTGACACAGCTACACATCAGGCTTTATACTTACAGCATAGATGTTATTTAGTGTATATAAGAGATTCCTGTGTACACATCATATATACAGTCACAATCAGATATGTATATCTGACTTTAAAAATACGGGGACTGCTTTATTGAAGCAGCACAAGTAACTAATTTTGATTGGTTTATTTCATTTTTGTAGACTAAGCACAGCTATTACTGTATATATACTGTATATATACATTATTTTTAATGACTTTTATCTGAGAAATAGAACATTTTATCATATTTTCTATTTTAATTACAGTTACAAATTCATTCGGAGTCGGAGTCGGTGCATTTTTTCCCGACTCCGACTCCAGGCACCCAAAATTGCCCGACTCCACGACTCCGACTCCGACTTCGACTCCACAGCCCTGCTGGGGGGTACTCACCTCGTGTGGGGAAATCCTCCGGATCCTAATGAGGCTTCCCACGCCGTCCTCCGTCCCTCAGAGGTCTCGCTGCAGCCCTCCGAGAATAATGACGTCAATATTTACCTTCCTGGCTCCTGCGCAGGCGCTCTGACGGCTGTCGGCTACGAACTACACGAAAATACCCGATCGCCGTCGGGTCTGCTCTACTGCGCAGGAGCAAGTTTCCGGCGCCTGCGCAGTAGAGCAGACCCGACTGAGATCGGGTATTTCCGTGTAGTTCGGAGCCGAGAGCAGCCACAGCGCCCCCGCTGGAGCCTGCAAAGGTAAATATTGAACTGACAGTCGGCTCTGTCGCCGGCTGTTCGGAGGGCTGCAGCGAGACCCCCGTGGGACAGAGGACGGCGTGAGAAGCCTCATTAGGATCCGGAGGCTTCCCCCACCCGAGGTGAGTACCCCCCAGGGGATCTTTTTGACGTTACAGAGTCTCTTTAATTCCTTGATTAGATCTGATACTATGGGTATCCTGCTAGTTCCCCATTTCCTTACAATCAGAGTTCTAGCTGCGTTTAGGATATGCCTCACCACTGAGCCCTTATATGATTTCATTCTCCAATCAATTAGATTAAGGAGATAAAATTGGGATGTAAATGGTGTTTCCCTATTAGTTGTTTCCTTAATTAATTTCTCCACTGTCTGCCAGAAGGAAGCTAAAAGGGGCATTCCCACAGTATGTGTAGGAGGAGCCTGTAGTGCCGTTGCATCTCCAGCAATTAGAGTCCCTATCTGGGTAGATTTGGGATAATTTCAACGGAGTTAGGTACCACCTTGTCAGTATTTTGTAATTAATTTTTTGAATGCGAGAGGCAGTTGAAGTTTGCTCTGGTCTGATTTCACATAGATTTCATGCTGCAATCTATCGGGAATCGATCTGCAGTGTATGGGCAAGCTACTGATTTCTCTCCGATCGGATTCGTTCAGAGTCGTTATGTCTCATAGTCGATCTGTCCATATGTATGGGCATCCTTAGATAGCCTCTGTCTCTAGCAGACAAGTGTCAGGGAGTCTCTGCAGACTTGTATGTGAATTCAGTTGGAGGATTACAGGCCGGCGTTGTCAGTATTACGGGATGAAGAGTCAGTCCCTTCCCCGCTGTGATTGTCACATGTCAGGGGAACCTCCTGTCACCTCTCTGCTTGTGGAGGGATTTCTGCTTGTTAGGAAACATGTGTCGGGGATTAGGGAAGATTACCCCCCTCCCCCCCTGCCCGATCGCCACTGAGCCAGGATTATACTAGCGTTTGTGTATCTGCTGCTTGTCACCCAATTACCGGCCAAGCGGCTCATCCTGACGCATCAAGCACTTGTTCCATCCCGCGTCTCTGTCCCGAGCCTGCCCTCTGCACCCCCATACAGCTCCTCTATACATGTACATGGTGCAGATTGTGCCGCTCAGATCTCTCTAAAGGAAAGCTGCAGTGTGTGAAAAACAGAAGCTGCTATCTTTACTCCCTTTTAAACAATAAGCTTTTTACCTGGCCATTGTGCTGTTATTTCGAGTCAGTAGTGTCTGGGCACAGTAGGCACACCTGTAACAAGCATGCAGACGGCGGAGCCACCCCTGGGACAAGCATGCAGCCAGTGCATGGAGCCAGTAGAGTTACACCTGGAACAAGCATGCAACCAGTGCATGGAGCCAGTAGAGTTACACCTGGAACAAGCACGCAGCCAGTAGTCACACCTGGAACAAGCACGCAGCTAGTAGTCACACCTGGAACAAGCACGCAGCCAGTAGTCACACCTGGAACAAGCACGCAGCCAGTAGTCACACCTGGAACAAGCACACAGCCAGTAGTCACACCTGGAACAAGCATACAGCCAGTGCATGGAGCCAGTAGAGTCACACCTGGAACAAGCATGCAGCCAGCAGAGTCACACCTGGAACTAGCATGCAGCCAGCAGAGTCACACCTGGAACAAGCGTGGAGTCACACCTGGAACAAGCATGCAGCCAGCAGAGTCGCACCTGGAACTAGCATGCAGCCAGCAGAGTCGCACCTGGAACTAGCATGCAGCCAACAGAGTCACACCTGGAACAAGCATGCAGCCAGTGGAGTCACACCTGGAACAAGCGTGGAATCACACCTGGAACAAGCATGCAGCCAGCAGAGTCACACCTGGAACTAGCATGCAGCCAGCAGAGTCGCACCTGGAACTAGCATTAAGCCAGTGGAGTCACACCTGGAACAAGCATGCTGCCAGTGGAGTCACACCTGGAACAAGCATGCAGCCAGTGGAGTCACACCTGGAACAAGCATACAGCCAGTGGAGTCACACCTGGAACGAGCATGGAGTCACACCTGGAACAAGCATGCAGCCAGAAGAGTCACACCTGGAACAAGCATGCAGCCAGTGGAGTCACACCTGGAACAAGCATGCAGCCAGAAGAGTCGCACCTGGAACAAGCATGCAGCCAGTGGAGTCACACCTGGATCATGCATGCAGCCAGTGGAGCCACACTTGGAACAAGCATGCAGCCAGTGGAGTTACACCTGGAACAAGCATGCAGCCAGTGGTGTCACACCTGGAACAAGCATGCAGCCAGAAGAGTCACACCTGGAACAAGCATGCAGCCAGTGGAGTTACACCTGGAACAAGCATGCAGCCAGCGGAGTCACAACTGGAACAAGCATGCAGCCAGTGGAGTACAGTACAACAATTTTGCATTGGAGCAATAAGATACTACATATTTTGGGAGGAGCTCTTCCACAGAAGGGCTTCCTAAAATAGGGCTTTAGTGTTACCAAACGCTGCCATAGGGTTGCATGGAAGTGCAGCCGAATGGTGCTTGTGGCCGGCAGCCAGGAGGCTGAACTGCCCGACAAACACGCAGATAAACCTCCCAAGGAAAAGAGGCCTCAGTGGTTCAGATTTGTTGGAGCGATAGATTGCTGGCAGATGCAATCACCTGTCTCCTTAGACCATCACACTAATGCGTCCCGTTGTATCGTGTTCCGGCCGTACTCGGGGGATCCGGCCCTGCTCAGAAGAGCGGCCCTACTCCTCCGTCACAGTCTAAGTTCCAGCTGTTTCCTCACCTATTATCTCTGCCTCACATTTCTGCATATTCTGCATTTCCCGCAGAACACCTGAGTAAGCAGAACGCCCGCTGAGCGCCGGAACAACCGCTCTCCATTCACGAGCTTACTGAGATCCGCTAAACACAGATCCGGGAAACATATCTGCCACCGTAGCAAATTCCACAAAGAGAGGCGTCCGCCCCGCACCCCACACAATGGGAGGATTTACTGATGGAGACGGGCGGCCGCGTTCACCGCAAACATCCAATCACGTACAGTATGCTTCTGTTTATCTGCCGTGACTCGAGAAGACGAGTTCTCTTCATTGTCCATCACCGCTTCTCCGCTCGTAAATCACCCCAGTGTCTGCCTTCCGCTTTATATACTCACCTTCCCTCAAAGTCAAGAGATGTGAAGTTCAGAGGAAGCTCAGAAAACAATCCAGTGTAGTACTCTATCAGGAGTAAAGTATAACGAGCAGGAACTGGGGTTGCCACTTAAAGCAAACTTAATGCAAAAATAAACTTATGATATACAGTAATGAAATGTGTACAGCTAAGAAATATAACATTACTAGCAAAGAAAAGAGTATCATATTGTTTTCCAGTACATGAATACTTAAAGGGGCACTACAGTGAAAAACTGTAAAATGTAAAATATGTGCAAACATACATAAATAAGAAGTACATTTCTCCCAGAGTAAAGTGAGCCATAAATTACTTTTCTCTTATGTTGCTGTCACTCACAGTAGGTAGTAGAAATCTGAAAGAAGTGACAGGTTTTGGACTAGTCCATCTCTTTATAGGGGATTCTCAGGAATATAAGTATTTTCAAAAGCACTTTGGCCTGGTGCACACCAAAAACCACTAACAGATCCGCAAAATGCTAGCAGATTTTGAAACGCTTTTTCTTATTTTTCTATGGCGTTTTGCTAGCGTTTTGCGGATTGCTGCAGCGGATTTCAGTATAGTACATTTCATATATTGTTACATAAAGCTGTTACTGAACAGCTTCTGTAACAAAAACGCCGGCAAAACCGCTCTGAACAGGCGTTTTTCAAAGCAGTTTGCGTTTTTCCTATACTTAACATTAAGGCAGAAACGCATCCGAAATCCAAAAAATGCCTCACCCAGGCATTTTTCGTTTCTGCAAAACGCCTCCCGCTCTGGTGTGCACCAGCCCATTGAGATACATTGACCAAGCGGATCCGATGCTGAAAAAGCCGCTCGGTGTGCACCAGCCCTTAGTGAGTGGCATTTGCTCTGTCCAACTGCCAAAAAAACTGTGCAGCGAGCAGGGAAGCTGGCCAGCATCATTGTTTAAATCCTTTTTAGGGAATATCTTTATGAAGAATAAAATCTTTGCTGAGAATCCCCTATGAAGAGAGGGACTAGTCCAAAACCTGTCACTTCTGTCAGATTTCTACTACCTACTGTAAGTGACAGCAACATAGGACAAAAGTAATTTATGGCTCATTTTACTCTGGAAAAAAATGTACTTCTTAAGCACTGATGCTGGGCATACACGGCTTGATTTTGCCGATCGATTCCTCGCTTGATTCCACAGGCGATTTTCTTATCTTCGTTTTTCTTATCTTTTTCCATTGTCCTCAATGCGGAATCGAGCGCAGAAACGATCGGGCGGGAGATCGTACGTGTTGGAAATTATCTATCGAGCAATCTAAATGGCCCAGAATCGAGCCTTGTATTCCCAGCATCTCCTCATGGGGGTTCATCAGGTATTTTGTTGTTTACAACATCACTTACTGAGGAACTGGCAGTTCCTTAGTCCAACTGCCAAAATAGTGTTCAAACTGGTAGGGAAGCTGACCGGCAATTTTGTATAGATCCTTTGCAGGAAGTGCTTTTGCACAGAATAAAGGTAATACTGAGCATCTCCCATGAGGAGATGGAGTAGTCCAAATTCATACACTTCGGTCACCTTTTTACTATTTACCTGAAAATGACAGTAACGACATTGGTAAAAAGTAATGTATAGTGCATTTTATGTACATTTTGTATGTAAGTATTTTGAATTTTACAATGTTTCCCAGTTTATGGGGACATCTACAAGGCAACCTTGGCAGGTGCCTGGGGTCTAGTGGGTGTCAAGGGGTCCACCAGCCACCTTCTCTGACCTCTCTCCGCATCAGCTTCCCTAAAGGTCCACAACGGAGAGCCAAATCTACTACCTTGCCTATACTATCCCCTCTGCCTCTAATACATTCAGCTATAGACAAGTATGCAGCAGATCAGGGGCTCAATTCAGTAAACGTGTTAAGTGTTAGCACGCCTACTTAGCACGCCTCTTCACGCCTAAACCAGCTGTTCGCGCATTAAACGCGCAACATCCGGTGCGCGCAAAACATTGCATCGCGGTACGACGAAAATTAATGGCCCTATAACGTCGCATTGGATGCGACCTTAACGTCGCACCCATGCGACATTAAAGTCGCATCCAATGCGACGTTATAGGGCCATCGCGATGCGCGCGGACTGATTTGGAAACCAGTGCCAACCTAGTCAGCACCCTTGTTAACACGCCCAAAGTGTTTAGGCGTGGTAACTGGGTTAGCACCGTTTACTGAATCGAGCCCCAGGTGTTTCTGACAATGGGCTTGATACACAAAAGGGTGCTAACTTAGTTAGCACGCCTAAAAGCCCCTTAGCACACCTAAAGCCCTTTAGGTCGCGCAAACAGTTTAGCGGTGTGCGCGAAACATCGCACCAAGTGCCCCTAAAACGTTGCACCGGGTGCGCCCGAAACTTCGCTCAATGTGTTATAGTCGCACCCGGTGCAACGTTTCACGCGCAGCGCTAAACTTTGCGCGCGATCAATAAAAGCTTTGGGCGTGCTAACTGAGTTAACACCCTTTTGGGAATCGAGCCCATTTTCAGATAGGACAAGAATAGTCACATGCTTGTTTCTGGTGTTATTTAGACTCTACTGCAGCCAAATAGATCAGCAGATCTGCCAGGCAATTGGTATTGTTTAAAAGGAAATAAATATGGCAGCTTCCATATTCTTCTCACTACAGTTGTCCTTTAATCCATCTCTGCACGGAGCCATTTGCATTTAGCGTTCTGCATTCTTCCTGGACCGCGGAGCTTTGCTCTGCACGGCCGCTGTGATCTCCTCGCGCGTTTCCCACCATGTTACACACACATCTCGGCACCAAGCCGCTGTTCCTCCGCCAGAGACGTCAGTACGTCCCGCGTCTCCGGGACATGGGGACAGAGACGTGGAATAATCACTGTTCCGGGGTTCTCCTGCACACAGCTGGGAATATCTGCTGGCGCAGGGAAAGCCATTAATATCCAGCTGTATCTATGGAACTATCTCTACATATATATAGCATCGCACCTGCTGTATCGGGAGTACGCCAGGACATCATTCATCTGTAACCTGAAACAGCCAGAGAGGAACGTGCCGATTGTACCGCCGCGCCTCGGATTGTACGCATGTGCCAACTGCTCATACTGATGGCCACGCAGCGGCACTGACCCAGTTATCTCACTTGCCACACCCACTGGAGGCAGACGGGATTCCCCCCCTGCAATGAATGTACTTACCTGTGTATGAAGAAACTACGTGTAATTATTAATCATTTGGCTGCATTATGCCAGTTTCACCCCAGCATTTCATTCCAATATCTAAAGTACAGACGTCAAATCAAACTGACAAAGTGAGAGCGAAAACAATGAATAGAGTGTAAAAAGTTACAGGAAACTTCTTCAGCTGAGATGAGCAGGTCTAGTTGATCCTCCACACACCACCCCGGGTCACCAGCTAGCCAGTGGTTTGGCTTTACTTTGTTATGGTGAATGGTGATATGATCCTGAGTTCCCTGATCGATCACCGCACCACAAGCAAGCCAACCAGTGAGATTTTGTATGGTGTAAGGAATCCTTAAAGGGAACTGGGAGATAGCTACACCCCGCTCCATGAAGCATTGTTTGTAGTGTGTGTGTGTGTGTTGGGTTAAACAAAGACCCTCCCAGCTTCTCTTTCCTAGTTTGATTGGTATACACTTAAATTACTTTTAATAATAACAGTATTTACGTTTTAGTACCTTTATAGAGCTATTAAGTCCCCTAGTCCACTACTTTAATAAGCAGGAAAATCCTCACTCCCCTTTCACACCGGGACGTTTTCATTGCATTGCGTTACCACTTTTTTACCACAGGGTGACGCAAAATCAATGAAAGTCTATGGGACATTTCTTACCTGACGCGGTGCGTACCAATGCCACGGAAGCATGTTTTTTCAATACACTTCCGTGCAATTCTTATTTCGGCCACAGGAAGTGTGCCCTAGAGAGCCTCAAGTATAGTTTGCCATGGTAATTCCCAAAGCCTGTTTTTTAACGTTGAAGTGCGATGAGATCATCTGATCTTACTGGCCCTATAACGCTGGTTACTGGTGTGAAACGGCCTTAAAGTGAACCCAAAGCAAACCTTAAAGAGAAACTCCGACCAAGAATTGAACTTTATCCCAATCAGTAGCTGATACCCCCTTTTAGATGAGAAATCTTTTCCTTTTCACAAACAGACCATCAGGG
The DNA here is from genome assembly GCF_040937935.1 of Hyperolius riggenbachi. Classification (NCBI taxonomy): domain Eukaryota; kingdom Metazoa; phylum Chordata; class Amphibia; order Anura; family Hyperoliidae; genus Hyperolius; species Hyperolius riggenbachi. Next base: position 31,804,042 of record NC_090650.1, on the reverse strand, counting down.
GGTGCTGTATGACTGATATTGTGGTGAAACCTGTACCACAAGAGTACGTACTCCTGGCAGTTTCCTGTATGGGAACCTTGCTTCATTGTGGGAAATAACTGTTTACAGCTGTTTCCAACTGCCAAAAAACCATGCAGCAGCTACATCACCTGCCCACAGTAACAATGTCACCATGTAATAAGTGTCAGAATGTAAATCAGGGATTTAAAAGATTTTACAATGGGCAAACACCGACTAATTCATTTATACATAATTATTGTAAAAATGAAGCACTTTTTTATTGCTTTATTTTCACTGGAGTTCTCTTGAAGTCAAAATGTGTTTACTTACCTAAGCCAGATTCAAAGTGACCGTTATGTTCCCTGTGACAACTAATAGGGAAAGCGGTGCTGCACTTTATCCATGCATTGCGTCGACACAATGGAGTCATTCATAAAGCATTACTGCATTCGGTAATGCAGAAAACAGCTGACACTACCGAGCACTTAGAAAAATGACAATTCATAAAAGCTGTTACCGCATGAAAAGCTGAAATTACTGAGCAGTGAGGTAAATTACCGACTTGTGTAGTAATTACCTCAACACGACAGTAAATGTCAATTCATATACTGTAGATTATAACCGGCGATAATAGCACGGAAGAATACCGCCTGCTTTGAAGTGGTGATAAGAATGCTTAGAGTAGACTGTGGGAGCGTGACTCACAAGCAGAAGCAGTGAGAGCTGTGACTGACAGGAGCAGGGAGCCAATAGAAACAGCCCCTGTTCTCCTGCAAGTCTGAATGATGGAATCTGATAGGACCCGCAGCCTTTGCTGGCGGGACAAGCTTTTACACCCCCAAAGCAGCAGCAGGGCAAGATTGGAACAAAACAGGCATCCCCTGAATACCTTAGGCTGTGTGTCTGGTTTAAAGGGGAACTGAAGTAAGAGGTATACCGAGGCTGCTATATTTATTTCCTTTTAATAAATACCAGTTGCCTGGCAGCCCTGCTGGTCTATTTCTCTGCAGTAGTATCTGAATAACACCAGAAACAAGCATGCAGCTAGTCTTGTCAGAACTGACTTTAAAGTCTGAAACACCTGATCTGCTGCATGCTTGTTCAGGGGCTATGGCTAATAGTATTAGAGGCAGAAGATCAGCAGGGCTGCCAGGCAACTGGTATTGCTTAAAAGGAAATAAACATGGCAGCCTTCATATACCTCTCTCTTCAGTTCCCCTTTAACCTCTTGGGTTCCTAAGAAGCTAGTGGGGAAAATCACCTAAGCAGGATGTGTAAAGTTTCTTGGAAGTTCTTCTAAGCCAGTGATGGCTAACCTTTTCACCCCAGCTGTGATGGAACTACAAGTCCCATGAGGCATTGCAGTACTGACAGCATAACTCGGGGAAGCAGAGGCATGATGGAATTTTGTCACAGCTGGAGTGCCAAGGTTAGCCATCACTGTTCTAAGCTGTGGCAATTAAATAGAATGTTAAGAAAGACTAATAGACAGATTCAGAGCAATCAGAGGCAGTATAACAAATCATGTACATCTAAAGGGATGTGGGGATGCCTCGCAATGCCCTCACTGTGTTATTGCAAAGGTTTTTGTCAATGGGCTTCAGTAATTTACCACATTTCTATCGCACCTATCGAAAAGTTGACCCCAATGAAGCATACAGTCAATGAAAAGTACGCTTCACCCTTACTGTTAATATGCAAGTTTAGCAGAAAAGCACTGTATGCAGTACTTTATGATCTTGTCCCTTAACCCCTTCCCAACCGCCTAACACCGAAAGGCCGTTCCACTCCGTAAACAACCGACTGGCAGGTTGAGGGGAAAAAAAGTCAGTAATCAGTTGTACAGCGCCGCGATCTACTGCAGCGATGTATGGGGGACGGCTCTGTCAGAGAGCTGTCCCCGGGGAGGCACACAAAGTGATCCCTCTCATAGGCTGATGATTGGACCTCCGGGAGGAGGGGGCGGGGGAATATAAAAACATGAAAAAAGACAATTTATAAAAAAAAAATTAAATTAATAAACAAACAAACAAAAAATCCATCCCAGCAGCAATCAGATGCCACCAACAGAAAGCTCCGTTAGTGGCAAGAAAAGGAGTGTGTGTGTGTGTGTGGGGGGGGGGGGATTGATTTGTGTGCTAAGTTGTATGGCTCTGCAGCACACTGTTAAAACTGCAGTGGCCTGAATTGTAAAAAAAATAGCCTGGTTACTAGGGGGTGTAAGCCTGTGGTCCTCAAGCGATTAAACTATGACAGGGACACTTGACTATGACTGAGGTAGGAATTCAATTGTGAACTCTTCTGAGAGATAATTAAGGTACCCATACACACATTGTTTCTCCCATTAGGTTCCCTGCAGATTCGATCACTGATTGAATCAGAATGGAATCAATTCCTTTAACCCTCTGGGCGATACAATTAGGGTTGCCGCGGTATACCGGTATGACGGTATACCACGGTTTCAAAATGCATGATAACCATACCATGCACTTTTTTAAAATACCGGTTTACCCAAGATGGCGCTGTAAGACATTTGCCCGGCACACAGGGCTCCAACCCTTCTCCCCCAACGGCCTCACCGCATCTGTGGGAAAGATTCCCCCTGCCTCCAGGAATCCAGGGACGCTTTGCGGAGTGTCCAGGGACCCAGGGCTCGCTGCAGTCGGACTCCGGAAATCTTAACCACGTGGCCGCCCCAGCTCCATACACGCCGCTGCCGCCGTCACTTCCTGCTGATCAGCTTCCTACTGATCGGAGCTCCCCATGGCTGACCGTGCCGGTCCCCGCCCGCTAAGCCCCAGGACCACCACAGCTCTGCGGCCCCCACTGCTGGGTCTCACCGAGCAGCCGCCACTGATCGTCACTCCAGCCGCCTCTGCTTCCGGACCGCACGGCCACCCATGCAGGGGTGCCCTCTTCTTCCAAGCCGCCTCACATTGCCTGCCTTCCTCGCATCCACCACCACCAGGCACGGAAGACACCCCCAGCAAGAGGCCTCCACACCACCTGCAGATGCCGCTGCTCAAGTGACAGACTAGGCCACCCATGTAGAGGAGCACCTACTACATATGCTGCAGGCACCTATCCTGGCTACACCTATCCCTGGCTACCTGTGCTGCAGGAACCTATCCTGGCTACCTATGCTGCAGGCACCTATCCTGGCTACATCTATCCCTGGCTACACCCATTCCTAGCTACCTAAGCTGCAGGCACCTATCCCTGGCTACCTATGCTGCAGCCACCTACTGCTGGCTACACCTATCCCTGGCTACCTATGCTGCAGGTACCTATCCTGGTTACACGTATGCCTGGCTACACCTATTCCTGGCTACCTATGCTGCAGGCACCTATCCCTGGCTACCTATGCTGCAGCCACCTACCCCTGGCTACCTATGCTGCAGCCACCTACTGCTGGCTACACCTATCCCTGGCTACCTATGCTGCAGGCACCTATCCCTGGCTACCTATGCTGCGGCCACCTATTACTGGCTACACCTATCTCTAACACCACCTGGACTTCTGCAGGAGCAGGGTAAGCCTTTTTTCAGTTTTACCTGGGGCCCCAAATCTCCCAGGGGCTTAATCATATATATACTGAAGGAGTAGCGCACCCCACACTGGGGTGGGGTGTAAGGGGTGCTCAGGGTCCAAATAATTCTATTATAATTGTATAATACCGTATACCGTCATACCGTGGTATTTTTTTTGACGGTTATCATACCGTGGAATTTCATACCGTTGCAACCCTAGATACAATTATATCGCCCAGGAGGGGGCGCAGCACTTTTTTTTTTTTTAAATTCTTTTTTAAATCATGTAGCGAGCCCTGGGCTTGCTACATGATAGCCGCTGCGCAGCGGCATCCCCCCACCCACTCCGATCGCCTTCGGCGATCAGAGTAAGCAGGAAATCCCGTTCAGAACGGGATTTCCTGCTGGGCTTCCCCGGTCGCCGTGGCGGGATGACGTCGTCAGAGGGAGTCACGATCCACCCCTCAGCGCTGCCTGGCACCGATTGGCCAGGCTGCGCAAGGGGTCTGGGGGGGGGCTGCGCGGCACGGCGGGTAGCGGCGGATCGGCGGCGAGCGGAAGTTACACGCAGCTAGCAAAGTGCTAGCTGCGGGTAACAAAAAAAAAATTATGCCCACCAGGGCCTGAGAACTCCTCCTACGCAACATACCCCGAGCTCAGCTCGGGATTATCGCTCAGGAGGTTAAGGCCCATTTTACACTAGGCCACAGGTGTCGATCTCCAGTCCTCAAGGGCCATATCCATGTCAGTGTTTAGGATGGACTGAGAAATGGAGAAATGTGTTCTACCTGATGAACCGCACCTCACCCCCAGTGACCAGGTGATTTATTCCAATTCAGCGCTCTGCAGCTTTATCAGCTCGCTGCAGAGCCATATGGTGCAGCACACACAGATGGATTCCTCCTTTTCTACCCACCATCAGAGCTTTCTGTTGCTGGGCTCTGATCGCTGATGACATGTTTAATTTTTTTATCAATTTATTTGTTTGTTTGTTCTTTAATAAAAAAAATAAAAATATTTTTTTTTATTTATACCTTCCCCGCCAGCCAATCAGGGTGATCCTCTCTCATAAGCATCAGCCTATGAGAGCGGATTGCGTTTGGAGCCTCTCCAGGGGACAGCCGAGTGACACGGCTGTCCCCAGTACAGCGCTGTTGTAGATTGCAACCCTGTACAATGTAAATAGACTGCGGTTTCACCGTCTAACAGTCTGTTAGCGACGATCTTCGGTGGCAGACTGTTGACGGAGGGGAATGTGCGCGCATTGACACGCGTGATCCCCTGCAATGTCCTCCCCCAGGACTTGACGCCAATCTGTGTTACCCGGTCCTGGGGGAGCCACCTTGCGGTCGCCGATCGCCGTTAGGCGGTCGTAAGGTGGGTAAGTCTCATCAATTTAAGCTTTTCCAAATATGTGTGAGAACCTCGGCCTTTGAGGACTGGAGTTCAGCACCTGTGCACTGGGCTGTTTTCAATGCGTTGCGTTACCCTTTCTACATGGAGGGTAGCGCAACAAGAAAGAAAGTCTATGGGACCTAACACACTTACTCCGTCACATGGGAAGTGGCCCATTCGCCGCCGAGCCGTCACAAAGTCAACAGCGCATTATCGGCAGACTTCTGTGGCAATACAGCGGCGGCGGAGATAATGTAAGTCAATGGGCAGTGCATACATTTTGAAACACATTGGTGGCGGAATGACGCAAATGCGATGGGTGACATACTTTATGTCCAGCATGGAGTGCCTTACTGTGTGAAGGGCGGCGAAGGCCGCTGGGGTTGTGGCATCGCTATGCATATGACCCTGTCAGCACACTCTGCCTCGAGGTCATATAAATGACGATTTGTCCGATGCGATGGGGCTGGCATCGTACCATAAACCCACTGGCCAGGTATAAAACCGCCCTCAATGTTCGATTAATTTCATCTATTAAAAAGGTCATTTGCTGTGTGTGGTAGGAGTCGATATTTGCTGCGGCACGGTGCATAGTGTGTCCATATTTCCTGCCTCTAAGAGTTGGGAGATATGCTTCTCCTGATTTCTGCTACACTTGAGCGGTTGTACATATAGCAAGAGCGAACTATAGAGCACAGCAGCCTGATCCACGGAGGAGGTATTCTCCTGTACCCTATATGAGACATAGGTGAGGTCACAGTACATCATGGTCACTCTGCTGGCGCACATCAGCCTGATCCACGGAGGAGGTATTCTTCTGTACCCTATATGAGACATAGGTGAGGTCACAGTACATCATGGTCACTCTGCTGGCGCACAGCAGCCTGATCCACGGAGGAGGTATTCTCCTGTACCCTATATGAGACATAGGTGAGGTCACAGTGCATTAGAGTCACTCTGCTGGCGCACATCAGCCTGATCCACGGAGGAGGTATTCTCCTGTACCCTATATGAGACATAGGTGAGGTCACAGTGCATTAGAGTCACTCTGCTGGCGCACATCAGCCTGATCCACGGAGGAGGTATTCTCCTGTACCCTATATGAGACATAGGTGAGGTCACAGTGCATTACGGTCACTCTGCTGGCGCACAGCAGCCTGATCCACGGAGGAGGTATTCTCCTGTACCCTATATGTGACACAGGTGAGGTTACAGTGCATTACGGTCACTCTGCTGGCACACAGCAGCCTGATCCACGGAGGAGGTATTCTCCTGTACCCTATATGAGACATAGGTGAGGTCGCAGTACATCACGGTCACTCTGCTGGCGCACAGCAGCCTGATCCACGGAGGAGGTATTCTCCTGTACCCTATATGAGACATAGGTGAGGTCACAGTGCATTAGAGTCACTCTGCTGGCGCACAGCAGCCTGATCCATGGAGGAGGTATTCTCCTGTACCCTATATGTGACACAGGTGAGGTCGCAGTGCATTGCGGTCACTCTGCTGGCATTAATCAGCTGATTAGGAAGTGCAGGCAGGCGAGATGGACATGGAAAGCTGATTTGTGAGTCTGGGTTAGTGAAGGAGCTGTCAGGTGATGGACTCCTCTCCTCAGTCTCTCCACACTCCCATCATAGGCTGACTCTCCTCTCATCAGCACTGCTTCTCTCTGGACTGTGTCTCTGCTGGGAATTTGCATTGCAAGCTCTCTATCCCTCCTGGGTCTCTGACAGCATCTCTCAGCTCCCAGCCTGCACAGGAGAAGTACCGGCCCCGGTGACCCTGGAGAGATGGCCACTCCTCCACAGAGGTAATGACCTGCTGGGAACTCATCTGGGGACCCCTCTCTGCAGCAGCATGGCGGGTGCAGTATGGAGGGATGTACGGGGGGCAGGGGGGTGTCAGGATGTCAGAGGTAATGACTGCTCGCTTGGATCACACAGAGTTAGTATATAAATTCCGGCTCCAGCCTATGGTCACATGTGCAGTATGCAATATTGGGGGGGGGGGGGGGTTAAAGGAGAGCAGAGAGGACCTGTCACTGCAGGGGAACTTCCATATTACGGTACCTAGTCCTTTTGGAACGGATCAGCCAATCTGGATTTTACCTACCTACGGTGTGCTGCAGCCTCTTGTACATAAAGTATATACTGTACATACTGTTATATACAGTATATATACTGTGGAATGTTTGTTCTGAGGTCAGCAGACACAACACCTGGTCTCCCAGAGTGCACTGGGTGGAGTAGGCACCGCGACATCATAGCCTTTGCTAAACATCACTGGGAGGGTAGGTCTATATAACAATATATAGCAATACAATATGCATGCTGTTACTGTGGTGTGTAATGTGGTATATATATACCACAGAAACATACATATAAAAGGGCGCCTGGGAATTTGGGCGCCCAGGAAAGCCGATAGTAGAATATTGGTAAATCTACTGATATTGTACTACTAAAAGAGTAAACAATATCGGTATTAAATACCAATATTTAACTAAACCCAACCCTACTCTTAGTCCCCGACACCTAACCCTAACCAACCTGCGCACAAACGCCCCTACTGACGCCTAACCACCCATACACCCCTCCCTCCGCACAAACGCCCCTACTGACGCCTAACCACCCATACACCCCTCCCTCCGCACAAACGCCCCTACTGACGCCTAACCACCCATACACCCCTCCCTCCGCACAAACGCCCCTACTGACGCCTAACCACCCATACACCCCTCCCTCCGCACAAACGCCCCTACTGACGCCTAACCACCCATACACCCCTCCCTCCGCACAAACGCCCCTACTGACGCCTAACCACCCATACACCCCTCCCTCCGCACAAACGCCCCTACTGACGCCTAACCACCCATACACCCCTCCTTCCGCACAAACGCCCCTACTGACGCCTAACCACCCATACACCCCTCCTTCCGCACAAACGCCCCTACTGACGCCTAACCACCCATACACCCCTCCCTCCGCACAAACGCCCCTACTGACGCCTAACCACCCATACACCCCTCCCTCCGCACAAACGCCCCTACTGACGCCTAACCACCCATACACCCCTCCCTCCGCACAAACGCCCCTACTGACGCCTAACCACCCATACACCCCTCCCTCCGCACAAACGCCCCTACTGACGCCTAACCACCCATACACCCCTCCCTCCGCACAAACGCCCCTACTGACGCCTAACCACCCATACACCCCTCCTTCCGCACAAACGCCCCTACTGACGCCTAACCACCCATACACCCCTCCTTCCGCACAAACGCCCCTACTGACGCCTAACCACCCATACACGGGCTTAGGTCCACTAGTAGAGCAATAATTTGGGCGTCCGATAAACATTTTTTGGGGGGTACAAAATTACATATATTTACATAGATCTGTACATGAGTCCTGAAAGAGGGACAAATGAGGAGGGCAGAGAGGGCCGGCGCTACCATAGAGGCAAAGGAGGCAGCTGCCCCAGGGCCCCAGAGCTTGTAGGGGCCCCAAGTGGCTACAAGAGAAAAAAAATGTTTTTCAAATCGGCCTTATAGTTTTTGAGAAAATCGATTTTAAAGTTTCAAAGGAAAAAAAATACACATTTAAAAACCTGCCAACTTTAATGGTTAATATCAAATCCACCTTAAATTCTAGAAACCCAAAATTTGCAGGATATGTTAAGGAGATCATTGGGAATAAGAGGAAAAAACAAAAAGACTTTATAGTTTTTGAGAAAATCTATTTTAAAGTTTTGAAAGAAAAAAGTATACTTTTAAATGCGGTAAATGTCACTTTTAGTACCTAACAGTAGTGTAATTTTACATGTATCAAAAGAAAGAGCAATACATTTCCTGACGGGGTTTCCAGGGGGTCCATACGCAGCCGCAGCGCTTTGGCCAGGGATCGCTATACAGTTGCAATATGGCTGTATGAAGATCCCTGGCATTTTTTCCTGTTTTCCCCAAAAAAAATTTATGTTTAGAGTGTGGGAATTTTTTTTTTTTTTAATTATGTGGGGTCCCCCCTCCTGAAACTTTTTAACCCCTTGTCCCCCATGCAGGCTGGGATAGCCAGAATGTGGAGCTCCGACCGATTGGGGCTTCAAACCCTGACTATACCAGCTGCAAAAAAGGTCCCTTAATGCCAATTTTTGCTCCGGGGTATCTGTTGGGGGGGGGGGGCCCCAGGTTTATTTTGCCCTGGTGCCCCATTGTTGCTTAAACCGGCCCTGAGGGCAGAGGGAGCATAAAAAGTAAAATGTGAACCTTCCTGTGTTCCCCTAACAGGAGGCTGGAGGGCCGCGGGGGGCAGACTATGGCCGGGCCTGTGGTTTCTTCTGGCGGTGCTGATCAGTGATATCAGGGGTTGTCAGTGCGCTCTCATCTTCAGCATTGACGTCTGTGTACCTTCTGCCTCCTCGTCTGGGCTGTACATTCATATTTCAGTGATCCCCTAATGGCTGCGCTGATGACTTGGCCTGTAATGAACGTTATTAGCCCTACAGTTCATTACATGATAATGACAGAATAAATCAAGTAATTAAACCCAGACTTCTCCCGTTATATCATTGTCTGTGATCTCCATCCAGCCAGATATAAAGGTGACAGTTTCCTCTTCTAGGCCTTCTCAGTCTCTATCATACATAGTGAATAGCTTCAGTCAGATCAGAGCAGGATCACCCACCAGGCAACCTTGGCAGGTGCCTGGGGCTTAGTGGGTATCAAGGGGCCCACCAACCACCTTCTCTGACCTCTCTCCACTTCAGCTTACCAAAAAGATCACAAGGGGGCCCTAAATCGACTACCTTGCCTAGGGCTCCATTATATCTTAATCCATGCTGTGTATGGGCTTGATTCACAAAAGAGTGCTAACTGTTAGAACGACCGTTTTCGCGCGAATTTTCGCATTGTGCGCGATCGTGAATTTTCATGCAAAAACGATATCGATTTTGCACGAAAATTCACGCGAAAACGGCCGTGCTAACAGTTAGCACTCTTTTGTGAATCAAGCCCTATGACCCTACACAACGCAATCTGAGGGCACAATCGAAATCAGCTCTTCTGCGTTCCAGCGCGCGTTCCACTGTCGTCACTTCCTGCAATGCCTTCCACTTACAATACAGTGGGCGGCATTGCAGGAAGTGACGACAGTGGAATGCACGCTGGAATGCAGAAGAGCTGAGTCATCCCCGCCCGCTGCCTCTTACTAATAGCGGTGAATGCTGCTGAACTTCAGCTAGAGGGGGAGCGCAGATGAGGGACCCAGGTGAGGGGGGGAGGGGTCCGACCCCCCCCCCCCTCCCCGCCGCTGTGCCCAATACCCCCTTCCTAACCGCTACCCCCTTATGCGTCGTATGCTACGCCGCAGGTCGGCTAGTTATTATTATTATTGTTTATTTGTAAAGTGATTATTTTTTTGCACAGTGATATACAATACTTTCAATACAATTTTTTTCTGATTGTATAATGAAGTTGTATGATGTATGGCTAATTTGTAATGTGGGCCCTGAACAACAGGGACCCAGCAACAGGCACATAAATTACACGCGCAAAAGATGAGACGATATCCACTCTTCAAACCCCGACCAGTTTCAGCCTTGCGCTGTCCTCAGGGGTATTACAGCTAAGTGTGGTGCAAGGCAGAAGCTGCTCAGTCCCTCTTGTTCCGGACCCACAATGAGAGTAACCATTGTTCCTTAATTGGTTTTATTGCTTTTATTGAATGATCCTGTCCTGCATATAACCAATATCACTCTCTGATTCATGAGGTGATGGTCACTTTTATGCATTGTTTAGCACTTGGTGACTGACTGCAGGTATGTGTTGATTTGAGCACATTAACCCAGATTGAAGCATCCATTGTTTCAAGCTACCCAGACTTTATCTGTCTAGTCCCTTGTGCACTATTGTGCAGTGGGAGCCTCTGGCAACAGCACCAACACTAAAGTCTACATCCTAGTTTGTAGGAGCGCCTGTACTACCTTTCCATTGTGTTCATTTGGAATGTGTTCAGTACAAGACTGTGTAAATCATACTTGTCAAACTCCGGCCCGCGGGCCAAATCCGGCCCTCAGAGCCATTAAATGTGGCCCTCAAGGGGGTTCCCCACTTTGTTTGGCCCACTCTAGACCACCAGGGAATCTATATTGGAGGTGAAGCCCTAGAACACCAGGGAAGCCATAGGGTGCAGGTAGGGAAAACACTAATTACTAGGGAACTGTATAGAGGAGGGTGGGGGCTACTAAACACCAGGGAACTGTATAGGGGAGGGTGGGGGCTACTAAACACCAGGAAACTGTATAGGGGAGGGAGGGGGACCACTAGACACCAGGTAACTTTATAAGGTGGCCAGTAGATGTTGAGGTTGGCTCGTGGCTTTGTCCCAATGTTACATTTTGGCCCACTTTGTATTTGAGTTTTACACCCCAGGTGTAGATGGTGACTTCTCAGAGTGATGTCATCATGATGTTGGTGATTGGGTAAGGGAGGGAAGGGTTAAAGTGAACCAAGCACCATTTTTACCACCTAGGGCATCTCCATAACACATTAAAAATGCATGCCAATAATGTGGCTAATTAATTAAAAAAAATCATTTTTTTTACCTCTTTTTACATTTAAAAGTTTAGCAGACGCTTTGATTACTCTACTTCTTTGGACTTCAGGGCCTGCCCACTACAGAAATTTCAGGCAGATAAGGACTGCTGTAATTATTTTTATCAATAGGGGAGGGCATAGGACACTTCACTTCAAAGAGTTTAGAAAAGTCAGAGATATTATCTTCATAGCTTTCGCTGGATAAATAATGGAAAGCTAGCGAGGGAGGGGGTTACATGGCAGCTCCTATAGCTATTAGAAACCAGGAAAATAAGTGGTGCTTGGTTCCCTTTAAGGCTGTGATGAGATCTCTTGTTTGATGAAGGAGAAGCTTATTCAGTTATGAATGATGATGGTATTTATTTGTGAAGAGGTATGAGTTTTCAGCACGGGTGAGGAGATCATATAATGATGTCACTGTGATGTCATATCTTTGTCTCTGCTGCAGGAAGCTGCTTTTTGTGTCTGGTTGATGTGGTTCCAGTGAAGAATGAGGATGGAGCTGTCATCATGTTCATCCTGAACTTTGAGGTGGTGATGGAGAAGGAACGTATGGTGTCACCCAGCAAGAACACCAACCACCGCGTGCAATCAAACTGGTTCCCATCAGGTACGCCAATATTTCACATCTTCCCACTGGAGAAACCAGGGCATTCTCTTCCTTATGCTCATCTATGAGTCACAGAAATGTTATAGGACTGTTGTACAGAGAGCTACCCCCAACCACACATCTACTCCTTTGTATTCTCTGAGCGTTGCGGATTGCTCATTCCATGTGGAGCCATCATTCCCACCACGACGTGTATGGCCACCACCCCCATAACATTGGTGGCCACCATTCCCACTTACACCTATAACATGATGAGCCACTTCTTCCCCATGATACGTGTCACCACTATTCCCAGCATTACAAGTGTGGCCACCACCTCCATAGCGTTGGCGGCCACCATTCCAGCGTACGTATATGTATGCTGCCGGTGAGCTGGGTGCAGAGTGAGCCAAATGATGGCTCACCCTGCTGCCTATTACCTGATGGTGTAAATACTATTCCCCTCCAAGTTGTCGCAACTCTGAGGGAGGTGTAGTTCGGGGTCCAGCGAACCACAAGTTACCCTGACGCGCCCCAAGCTGTATAACCTTACTGCTATGGGGCGCCTAATGTCGGCACTGAGCGCCGTGTGCCTAAACTACCTGCTTTGCCATTCCCACCCACACCACATGATAAGCCAGAAAAGAATCAGAGTGATATGTGGTCTACTTAGTCATTGCCACCCTGTTTCCCTGAAATTAAGACATCCTCGAAAATAAGCCCTAGCTGGAATTTTGAACATGCTCGAAATATAAGCCCTAGTGGCAGTAAGGAGAGGAACTACGGCAACTTGGGTTATCACTGGAGCCCATGGTCTCGCGGCCAGGACCATCATGGTGCTAATCACTGCACTCGCTGCTACACAGAAAGTTAAATGATTGGCCTAATAATGGAGCCATGGTCCTGCCTGCAAGATCATCGGCTCCAGTAGAAACACAAGTTGTCGTAGTTCCTCGCTATAGGCTGAAGCTCAGGGACACAGCAACATGGGGGGAAAAGAAAGACAACATTTATATTGCGCTTTTCTCCTGGCGGACTCGAAGCGTTTGAGCTGGAGCCACTAGGGCGCGCTCTATAAGCAGTAGCAGTGTTAGTGAGTCTAGCCAAAGGACTCCTTACTGAATAGGTGCTGGCTTATGGAGCTGGAAAAGGCGAGATTCGAACCCAGGTCTCCTGTGTCAGGGGCAGAGCCCTTAACCGTTACACTGTCCAGACACCAAAAGAGGATTATTGGGAACATCAGAGGACACGAGGACAGCGCGGAATGACATCGGAGGACACAGAGAACATGGGACACAGGAGGACAGGGTATAGAGGAGGACACGGGTACAGAGGGGAAACCAGGAGGACACAGGGGCACACAAGAGATGGATACAGCAGAGGAAGAGGCGGCACAGTGGAGAAGTCAGGAGGACACACAGGATCCAGCAGAGGAGGAGGCGGCACAGTGGGGAAGGCAGGAGGACACACAGGATCCAGCAGAGGAGGAGGCGGCACAGTGGGGAAGGCAGGAGGACACACAAGATTCAGCAGAGGAAGAGGCGGCACAGTGGGGAAGGCAGGAGGACACACAGCACAGGAACTTGTGTGTTCATAGAAATATAAGACATGCCCTGAAAATCTTTTTTTTTTTTTTTAAAGGGGTTCTGTTTAGCTTTTTAAAAACAAAAACTGCCACTCACCTGGGGCTTCTATCGGCCCCCTGCAGCTGGAATGTCCTGCGCCGTCCTCCAACGATACGCTGTTCCCCGCCGCTGGAACCGGTGTAATTCATCTAACTACACGAATAGAAGTACGGCTGCGCGTGCTTGCTCCCGCGCGCATCAACTTACTGTGCAGACGCACTACGAAGTTTTCCTGTAATGCGCCTGCGCAGTAAGCTCCCGCTGACGTGCGCGGGAAGGAGTACACTCGCAGCCAAGGCCGCGCAGCCGAACCTCTATTCATCTAGTTAGACGAATAATTACACCGGTGCCAGCGGCGAGGAACGGCGCATCGAAAGAGGACGGCGCGGGACATTCCGGCTGCAGGGGTCCGATAGAAGCCCCAGGTAAGTGTCAGTTTTTGTTTATAAAAAGCTCAACAGAACCCCTTTAAACAAATCAATTTTTTTGATTTAAACAAAACAAGGAAAGGTATAAACATACCAACACGTACAGTTAACAGTACAGGGGCCACTGAATATTGGTACAGCAGTATAGCATGGATGACACAATAATATCAAAGTCACAAATACTTTATGCTGGATACACACGGTTCGTTCCCGCACTCAATTCCCGTCGATTCGTTTATTTCTGACATGTCCGATTCGCGTTTCGATGGATCGTTAGGTCGATTTGCCATACTTTACATGGCAATCGACCTAAAAATCATCGAAATGCGCTCGGAAATGTTCGGGAATAATCGTTTCGTCGGGAATCGAGCTTCGCATTCGATGCGGGAACGAACCGTGTGTATTCAGCATAAGACTTGTGTAAAATCTTGTTGCAAGATACATACAGATCATATAAATTATGACTTTGCGATATCATCTTATTTGGCAAGTAGCATACAACAAATCACGTTCTGTGAACATCCATATTTATTGATATTATTATTTTAGAGCCTATACCAATGAGTGAGCAAGAAGTGAAAGACAGAGAAGAAGGGGAGGAAAAAGTAAGGAAAGAGGAGGAAGGAAAGAAAGGGAAGAGAGAAGAATTCTCCAATGCTCACCTGTATGGATCAGAGAAATTGCAAAATATCAAAATAATTATTTGGCATGTGTGAGGGCATAGAATTGATTTTAGGTTAGTCTTCCAGACCAGAGGGAAGAGCTTTTACATTATTGTACCAGGGGGCCCATTCCCACATCTTATCAAAGCGTTGAGGGCAGTTATGGCTTTTATATGTTAGGCGATGTAGAGGTAATGCGTTCATAACTGCTCCTTTCCAGAAGTTAAAAGAGGGAGGTTTATCCGATTTCCATGTATGTAAGATTTCTTTACAAGCATAGAAGCATATGGCCTGATTCACAAAGCGGTGCAAAGTGTTTGCACGCGAGTGAAAAGCCCTTTATCACGCCTAAACTCAGTTTAGGCATGATAAGAAGAAACGCGCGCGCATCGTCCATTAAGCCCTATGGGACTTTGTGCGCGGTTGCGCGAAGAGCAGCACAAATCGGTGATAACTAGGTGGTGCAAAGGTTATCACGCCTAAAGTCTTTTAGGCGTGATAACTGAGTTATCACCGCTTTGTGAATCAGGCCCATAGAATTCTAATTAAGTATTGGGGATGTTTGCCTGGAGGATTGCCATCTAACAAACCCAGTAGGGCTATCCTAGGAGAGAGCATCACTGAAAATCTTTTGATGCAAAAATTAATATAAGACACTGCCTTATTTCTGGGCAAACATGGTATACAGTATGTGCCCATTGTTGATAGTCCCATAGTCCGAAGTAAGTGTATGCTGTACGCAGGAGGGTCATTGTGGGGTGTGGCCTTCCCATATATTTGTACATTGTGCATGCCTGGTGCTGATGCTCCCATAGAGTCCTGCATGCAGGACATACTTAGCATCCTGTCAATCGCCCTGATGTGTTCCCCTGTCTATCATGCTACTATTGATCATGGAATTACCATTGTATGTAAAGTTTACTGTGTGTTCCTACATAGATGTCACGGAACCTGTTTCTGTTGCAGGACGAGGGAAATCCTTCCGGCTGAAGCTGCCCACCTTGTTGGCCCTTGCGGGCAGCAAGCAGTCTCTGCCACAGGAGGACCCAGATGTGGTGGTTGTGGATTTAAGCAAGCACAGTGGTGACTCGGTGGCACTGGAAGATGTCCCAACTCTGACACCTGCTGACAACTGCATTGGTTCCCGACCGGAGGACCAACAAGCACTCATCAGCAGCGCTGAGCCCAAAGCCTTACCCGAGAATGATGGCAGCAAAGACCCCGCCATCCAGTCTTCTCCGCGGGCGGAAAAGGACCACCTCAATCTAGACATGTCGTTCTCCAACTGCAGCTTGACACGCAGTCGCTCCCGGGAGAGCTTCTACAGCATCCGACGGGCTTCCTCCGTGGATGACATCGAGGCCATGAAGGTAGATCTGGACAAGAAGTTACGCAAGCGGAACTCCAGCATAGGTAGGTCCTTCCTAAAAACTACACGTTGTCTCCTGAATATTTCAAGTGGAGGGCTCAGTGTGCATTTTTGGAACCAGCTGACCAGGAGCGTAGCAACTTATCATGGGGTACCCAGCAAAACTTTGATGCTGCCCATTAACGGATACCTGAGGTGACATGTGACATGATGAGATAGACATGTGTATGTACAGTGCCAAGCACACAAATAACTATGCTGTGTTCCTTTTTTTCTTTCTCTGCCTGAAAGAGTTAAATATCAGGAATGTAAGTGGCTGACTCAGTCCTGACTCAGACAGGAAGTGACTACAGTGTGACCCTCATTGATAAGAAATTCCAACTACAAAACACTTTCCTAGCAGAAAGTGGTTTCTGAGAGCAGGAAAGAGATACAAAGGGGTAATAGTTCATAGATTTTAGCTCTGGCATACTTCAATGAATGTTTCATTGATAAAACAGTTAAAACGTAAAAAGTAGATTTAAACATAAAATAAAACTGTGCACTCGGGCTGCCTGAAGACTTCCAAAGCCTCCTGCAGCAGAGGAGCAAGCCCTGGAACGCAGGGACCATGAGAAGGAGCGGGCCCTTAGGTGAGTATCTGTTGTTTTTTTATTTTGTTTTTGAAAGGGGGGGAGGGGGTGTCTCCCATTAGCTTTACGGCTGATAATGACGAAGGCTCGCTGTGTTGTTAAGTGTAGTAGAGCCTGCTGGAGTGTCTGTGGTGGATACTACTTTGGACATGTCTCCTTTGTGTAGATTAAAGTATAGCCTAAGGTGCCATTCAGTGTGTAAGCTGATGTACAGTCTAATAATGCGAAAGCTAATTTTAAACCTAACGTGCAGTTTAATGCGCAGCCTGTTGTGTAATTTAATAAGCATACAGCCGGATGTCATGCCTAAAGGGATGCCTAACCTTGTTGGGAATTATAATGCCTCGAAAAATGTGCAACAGAGGCCAAACCTGGTGTTTACTGGGAGAGAGTGGAGATGCAGAGAAACCCAAGTTATCTCATTTCCCTGCTGGAAAATAAGGTAAAAAACACAAACAAAAGATTAATGGTGCCTGGTGTCCCCCTCAAGCTGTTCAACCTCAGAGGAAACGTCTGCCAACTTCACTTGTAGAAATGTGGTGAGATTTACATGGCAAGGAGAAAGATCTTTAAAGTGAACCCGAGGTGAAAATAAACTGATGGGATGAACAATTGTATTTATCCTCCTACTCCTAAAAATAACTTTTTTTTAAAGATATCCTATGGTTTTATTTTATATTTAAACATTAACAATATAGACAATGTTTTGTTGTCTCTACTCATTAGCAACTTATTAGAGAGGAACTCCAGTGAAAATAACGTAATGAACAAAAGTGTTTCATTTTTACAATAATTATGTATAAATGATTTACCAGTAGTCAGTGTTTGCTCATTGTAAAATCTTTCCTCTCCCTGATTTACATTCTGACATTTATCACATGGGGACATTTTTACTGCTGGCAGGTGATGTCACTGGAAGGAGATGCTGCTCGCTTTTTGGCTGATGGCAACAGCTGTTATTTCCCACAATGCAACAAGGCTCCCACAGTGTGATGTCAGAACCATGGTCCTGACATCACACTGTGGGAGGGGTCTCACCACAATATCAGCCATACAGAGCCCCCGATGATCCGTTTGTGAAAAGGAAACGATTTCTCGTGGGAAAGGGGGTATCAGCTACTGATTGGGATGACGTTCAATTCTTGGTCACGGTTTCTCGTTAGGCGTTCCTAAATGAAAATACATGAACTATTGACCTTTTTCTCTCACCCCCTGCTCTCAGAAGTTGTATTCTGCCAGGAAAACTTGTATGGCTGTACTTTGCTTATCAGTGGCGTTTACTATATTACCGACAAGGTACTGTCATGCCAAAATAGCACCCCTATGCGGCCATATGTCCGCATAGGCACCCGTATGCGGACATATGGCCGCATAGGGGTGCTATTTTGCCTGGGAACGCGTAGTATCAGCCGCGTTCCCCAGCCTGACGGGTCCTGACGGCGAAACCAGAAGTGGCCACCAGCGGGACCCGGAGCATCAGAGCGACTCGTCGTGGGCACCAATCAGCTGCAGGGGGCTGAGGTAAGCCCCAGGTGAGTAAAACTCAATTTTTTTTGGACACTTAAGGTTCACTTTAAGTTGGGTTGGGTTGTCAGTGATATTTTTGTCATTCTGAGGCAAAAATGAAGGCATATGGAGGCGGCCATATGTATTTCCTGTTAAGCAATACCAGTTGCCTGGCAGCCCCGCTGATCTATTTGGCTGCAGTGATGTATGAATGACACCAGAAACAAGCATGCAGCTAATCCAGTCAGCACCTGATCTGCATGCTTGTTCAGGGTCTATGCCTCTATGGTTTCAGAGACAGAGGATCAGCAGGACAGCAGGGCAATGTGCATTGTTTAAAAGTAAATCATTATGTCAACCTCCATATCCCTCTCACTTCAGACTCCTTTAAGTTATTTACATCAAAGTGTCCCCTTAAATAATGATGGCATTATCCTTTTACTCCATTCCTGGCCACCGCTGGGTTCTGTCTCTTAAACATCCATCAGAAGCCGTCATCTCAATTTCTCCTCGATCAGCCCATCCTCCCTGCAGATTCATCTATCACTGAAGAGCCACACTTCTAGATCGCCATGAAATGGCCATTATACTCAGACACCCACTTCCAGTCACATTGCAGCAGGACCCGCAGCACTGAACCCTCCAGCTGCTCCTACAGCCATAAGAACAAAAAATGCAGCTGAAAGAGGAACCGTAATGAAAATAACCTAATAAATAAAATCGCTTTTTAACAATATTCACTAATAAAATCTTCCCTCTTCCTGATTTACATTCTGAAATGCATCACAGGTGGCGGCCTCTTTAGTCCTGTCAGGTGATCTCTACGAAATGTTTGTTTCTGAGAATTCCACATCCAGTTAAAATAATGGCTGGCCTCCCAGAATGCTCTAGGAGGAGAATTCCGCATAGCTAAACAGCCAAGACTGTGACATCACTGAGGGGGGGGGGGGGGGAGTATTTCAGATGCTAATACCAGGAATATTACCAAAAAAGTGGGTATAATACAGGGGAAACTCAAAGAATTTGAAGTTTGTACAAAAGTCCATTTATTTCAGGAAACTAATATAGATGAAGCTAATATATGAAATAGGAGCCCGTTGCAGGTGTTTTGCATTCATTAGCTGATTAGAGTCTGACACACTGAGCCTGGAATATTGAACATTTACACAATACTTTAATGGTCAGTGATGTTGGGGTCCTCATAAGCTGTAAGCCATAATCATCAACATTATAACAAATCAAGGCTTGAAATATCTCACTGTGCATCTAATGAGTCATATATTAGTTTCACCTTTTAAGTTGAATGACTGAAATAAAAGGACTTTTTCACGATGTTCTAATTTTTCGAGTTTCACCTGTATATGATATTCTGCTTTATGTCACTACAGGGCCTCTTTACTCTCTATCTGGTATAAAATGAAAAACTCAGGTTTAATGAATTGTTTGTGTGTTTAATGATGTGATTGTATGGTGTGACCGGCTCCCTGCAGTGTTATAGAGAGGAGGGAAAGTTAATTATCAAGCTGCCTGCAAGGACTGCATGAATAATGACCCAATATACTGCCTAGGTTCTGTCACTCACCACAAGCAATCTGTTCATCTGACATGAATAGGCCGTGTGCTGTGTTCTGACCACATTGGCTTCAATTCACTAAGACGCGTGGCAAAAAATAAAGGATCAGTAAAATGCTGCATTTGGTGTTGTGCTAAGATTTTCACACATGCGGTAAAAGTTCAGTAATTCACCGAAATAAAGGATTTTTACCTTGTGCTGTATATGGGCAGCACGGTGGCGTAGTGCTTAGCATTCTCGCCTTGCAGGTTCAAATCCCAACCAGGGCGCTATCTGCACAGAGTTTGTATGTTCTCCCTGTGTCTTCTGTGGGTTTCCTCCAGGCACTCTGGTTTCCTCACACATTCCAAAAACATACTGATAAGTTCATTGGCTTCCCCCTAAATTGGCCCTAGACTACAATACATAACACTACTCGATACATACACAGACATAGGATTATGGTAGGGCTTAGATTGTGAGCCCCTCTGAGGGACAGTTAAAGGACAATTATAAGGTATTAGAAAAAGAGTTGAACTTACCTGGGGCTTCTACTGACCCCCTGCAGTCGTCTTGTGCCCGCAGTGGGACAAAGCGATCCTCCGGTCCCTTGCAGCGGATCACTCTCGCTATCACCAGGAGCTTCCTGCGCAGACGCAGTACAAGCTTCCCCGGTGGCTCTGGCGGAAATAGCTGAGCCCAATCGGGTCTGCTCTGCTGCGTAAGAGCGAGTCGCCTGCACAGTAGAGCGGGCCCTGATCAGGCTTGGCCATTTCCACCGGAGCACGCGGGGAAGCTTGTAGTGTGGCTGTGCAGGAACGCAGTTTGGTAAATATTGCTGCACGACGAAGCCCCTACTGCCCCTGCACTGTCCACAGGCAAGCTTGTCAGCAGGTTTTCAGGTCTGCCAGCGCTGGATCCCGAGACTGAAGTGGATGGGGGAAGCCTCATTAAGACTTTTCCTACTTACGGTCAGGGCCGGATTTGTACTCTTCACCGCCCAAGGCCAATGTCAGCAGTCGCCCCCCCCCACCCCCCTTCAGTATAGCCAGATGACCACTCTCTTTCCACTATAGGTAACAAGATGACTCTTCCCCCACCTCCTCCAGTTTAGATAGCCTCATGACCACCCCCCCCCCCCCTTCCCTCCAGTATAGGTATCCTGTTGACCCCTCCCTCCCTTTACTGTAGTATAAGAAGCCAGATGACCCTGCCTTCCCCCCCCCCCCCCCCCCCCGCCCTTCCATATAGATAGAATCAGAATAATTTATTTTGCCAAGTACACAAGTACCCGGAATTGATTTTGGCTCATACAGGTTCTGGAAGGATGGGGGGGGGTTAATGTCTGATAGCTAAGAGTCGAGGCTGCCATAAAGATTGCCTAATGACCCTCCCTCCCTTCGGTATAGGTAGCAAGGTGACCCTTCCCCCTAGTATAACCTGCTGCTCACCCGCCCTTGATCCTGTGCTGCCCTAGGCCATGGCCTATTTGACCTTGGCTCGAGTCCGGCTCTGCTTACGGTTCTTCTTTACGGCCCCTCTCGCACAGGCAACTGACAGGCATTCAATTCACCGCCTGTCAGCTGCTCTCCTGCACCGGCCAGGCACTTGTTAGCAATTGGTATCAGCACTGGACAGGTGCCCCCTCCCCCCCTTCTCCATGGAGTCAGACTCGACATGTCACAGTCCTCTGCTGCCCAGGAACACCACCGTGCATCAGTGCTCGACACACGTGGTGTTACAACTGCAGTTAAAGAGAAACCATGACCAAGAATTGAACTTCATCCCAGTCAGTAGCCGATACCCCCTTTCCGAGGAGAAATATATTCCTTTTCACAAACTGATCATCAGGGGGCGCTGTATGAGTGATATTGTGGCGAAACCCCTCCCACAGTGTGATGTCAAGACCATGGTCCTGACAGTTTCCTGTCTGTGAGTCTTGCTGCATTGGCTATCATTCATGAACAGGCTGTCGGTAAGGGGAACCCGTGCGGGAGAATACCGCCGTCGGTAGTTTATCCTTCTGGGTGGTCATTCATAAAGTTTGTGCCTGGGGCGGTAGCAGTGCGGAGGTTTTCTGGAGAATGGTGTCGGTAGGCGGGCGGTAGGCATGCGGAAACAGAAAAGCTGGCCGAGACCCTCCATGCGGTGCTCTCTCTGCTGATGTGTGGGAGGTCCGTCCCATTCACTTACATGTATTCCGCAAGCTTCCCGCTACATCCAGGGGATCGGTAATCCCCTTCCGCATACCGCTATGCGGAAATGTTTATGAATGAACATTTTGATACTTTTTCTGGATAACTGCGTATCCACACTGCACAAGGCGGTACGTTGTCACTCTGCACGGGAATGTCAGCTCCGCATACGGAAAGAGGCTTTATGAATGCACAACTTGCTCAGTGCTCGGTAAAGTCAGCGGTATTACGCATTTCCGCATGCGGGAATGCTTTATGAATGATAGCCATTGTAGGAAAAACGGCTGTTTCCAACTGTCACCATGTGGTAAATGTCAGAATGTAAATCAGGGAGAGGAAATATTTTACAGTGGACACACACTGACTAAATCATTTACATATAATTATTGTAAAAATTAAGCACTTTTTTTTATTACATTATTTTCACTGGAGTTCCTCTTTAAATCGGCAGACAGGAGACTGATAGCTCGGCAAGAGCACAGTTCAGCCTCCCATCTGAAAGAGACCTGCAGCATTCTCTATTCCTTATGCATTGACATTTATGAGGCATCTACCTGGCAATTTACCTAATTAGTCAGTCATTTCAGTTTTGCATGCAGTTACAGCCTTAGTGAGCTGACATTTCACTAAATGTTTGGTCAAATCAGTTGTATTCTCCTTGACTGCATGCGGTCATGCTTAGTGAATGGAAGCCATTGTGGAATATAGACAGACGTCTATAGATTCTGTGTAATATATAAGGCTGTGGGGAAAGCAGTGATGTCACAGAGGCTGCTCCTCCCCCTTCAGGGCGAGAGGGCATGGGGGCGTGCCGGGATGACCTCAGCAGCTCCATTGATGCGCTTCATTGATGAATAGCGGCATAGCTGTGACGTTCCTGTGCCCAGTCCCTGCCTGCTGCCAGCGGAGGCTAAATTACTGATGAGCCACAAACGAGGCTGAGCCAATTCATTACAGGCTGACCGGATTAGCCCAGATTGTGTGATCATCCCCTTGCATAAGTAGCCGCTGCCAGGTCTGCCCCCCCATGTGTGGCTGTCAGAGGTCATTAACCCCTCATTGCTTGGATAGCAGCAGTGCAGGGAGGTAGCGTTAGCCAACCCCCCCCCCCCCCCCCCCATATGTGTGGCTGTCAGAGGTCATTATTTCCTCATTGCTTGGATAGCAGCAGTGCAGGGAGGTAGCGCTTGTCTGAAGCAGATTGAAGGCTTTCATACAACCAGTATGAAGGAACAGTGTGACAGTCTACTATCCCTATGGTCACAAAGATATGCATTTAATAGAACACTGCCAACTATGTGCTCCTTGGACAAGGCACTGGTTGCATTAAAGTGGCATGAAACACTGCTTTTAAAATCATGAAAATGTAACACCTTAGACACTTGGGGGGGGGGGGGGGCGTTTAGGCATTGGATGGAGATTTCGTGTTGGACGCTTAAAGAGGAACTGTAACCAAGGATTGACCTTCATCCCAATCAGTAGCTGATACCCCAGGAGGGTCTGTATGGCTGATATTGTGGTGAAATTCCTCCCAGTGTGATGAGGTCCTGACACTTTCCTGTCTGTGAACCTCATTGCATTGTAGAACTGGGAAATAACAGCTGTTTCCAACTGCCAAGCAACCAGTATCTCCTTCCTGTACATCTATTAAAAAAAAAACCCAACCTTTTAGCCTATCGCATTGTTAAGGTATGTGGTTATAGATAATGGCAGTTGGTGCTGTCTGTTTTTTTCATGTCTGCAAGTAGTAAAGATGATTACTTGCTGGCTGATTGTGAATCAAACAATATGGATAAAATACATGGTGAATGCCAATAAGTTCTTGACCTCTCTTCTATTTTTTTTAACTTCTCACTTTGCAATGTATTGATTTATTTGTGTTCCCTATTCACTAAAGTTCCTCTTTAAGGAAAACCTGTAACAACAAAAAGTTCCCCTGGGGGTACTCTCCTCGGTAGGGGGAAGCCTCTGGATCCTATCGAGGCTTCCCCCATCCTCCTCGGTCCCACGGCGGGCTCACTCTGCCCCTCCGAACAGCGGGGATGTAAATATTTACTTTCCCGGCTCCAGCGCAGGCGCAGTATCGGCTCTCCGCTCGGAGATAGGCAGAAATAGCCGATTGCTCTTGGTCCGCTCCACTGCGCAGGCGCAAGTCTCCTGCACCTACGTAGTAGAGCGGACCCAACAGAGATCGGCTATTATCGGCTATTTTCGCCTATTTCCGCAACAGCGCCCCAGCGAAGGTAAATATAGCAAGCTTTGTCAGGCTTGTCGAGCAAGGATTGCAGGAGACTTTGGGGGAGCCAGCGCTGGACTGCCTGCAGCTACAGGGGTGGGGGAAGCCTCATTGGGACCCTGAGGCTTCCCCCTCCCGAGGTGAGTAACCCCCAGGGGAACTTTTTTTTGTTACAAAGTCTCTTTAACCACTGAAGTCTATCTGGACGGAGATATCCCTCCAGATAGACTGTGCTGCTGCAGCGGCGCCATGCGCGCGATTACGTGCGCTCCCGCAACCTGCCGTTAGCTCCGAGATAAATGAATGGGAATATAGTTCCCATTCATTGATCTATATCCCTGGCAGAAAAACCGCCAGTCTCTTATCAGAGGCTGCGGTCTTTCTGCAGAAAAAAAAAAGTTTCCTGTCCTCCTAATGCTTCCTGGAAGCAAGATCATTCTCTTCCAGGACTTTTTGACTGTGGTCATCTTGTGGCCAAATACGGTAGTAAAACTACACCTACATACATTTTTTATTAAATAAATACAATATATTACATTTAAAATTAACTGTTTATCTCCCACACCAAAAATTACCCAAATATTTTTTTTATTAAAAAAAAAAATTACAATTTAAAAAAAACAAAAAAACAACATAAATAGTTACCTAAGGGTCTGAACTTTTTGAATATGCATGTCAAGAGAGTATTTTTTTTAATTATAAGTTGGTAAATAGTGATGGACGGAAATTGAAAAAATGCACCTTTATTTCGGTGCCATAAATTGTGATAGGGTCATAATTTAAACGGTATAATAACCGGGACAAATGGGCAAATAAAATACATAGGTTTTAATGACGGTAGCATGTATTAATTTCAAACTATAATGGCCAAAAAATGAGAAATAATGATTTTTTTCCTTTTCTTTCTTAATCTTCCTGTTAGAACGGATTTAGGATAAAATAATTCTTAGCAAAATGTACCACCCAAACAAAGACTAAATGGTGGCGGAAAAATACAAGATATAGATCATTTCAGTGTGATAAGTAGTGATAAAGTTATTGGCGAATGAATGGGAGGTGAAAGTTGCTCAGATGCATAAGGTGAACAACACTGTAGGCTGAAGTCGTTAAAGAGATGGGTGGGGTTAGGCACTAGGAAGGAGGTTCTTGTTAGGCATGTACAGGGTAAGACATTGGGGGCTGGTGGGGTTCTTGTTAAGCACTTATGTGAGAGAGTTCAAGTAAGAATGGGTGCTAGCGATTGCATAGGAAAATGCAGTATCAGTAAACTAAATTACCAATATTTTGTAGTTAGCTGCACCACCAATGAACCAAGTCATGCGGTGCCTCCCCTATACCTACTCCAGCGTTTGCTGTGGAGGGGAGTGGTCTAATAATGGCCCGGTGGTTTGACAGTCTTGCTCATTATATCTTCCAGTGAAACAGAGAACACGAGATTTGGAAGTGCTGATCACGTCGGCTGACAGTTACACGGTGTCGGGGTAGGGATGACGTTTTTTCATTAGTAATAATGAGGCACGAGTTGCTTACACAGGCTGGGCAGAGCCAGATCTGTAGAGCGCAGCAGAATGTCTGTCATGTTTCTCGTTGCACAGTAATTATTATGCCTTGCGGGAAGTCGTTTTATGTATTCGAGGTGCGGCAGACTCTTGTGTTTTTGCTTTGTGGGCAATTTCAAAACTCTCTTCCCTCTTGTCCAGTAATTTCTCTGCAAGAGGCAATTCAAGATGGATGCTTTATGCATCTTATTGTACAAGTTAAAGAGGCCCTGTAGTGACGTATAGTAGAATGCAGTAAGTTAATCAGAATACCCACTTTTACGGTAATTATCAGGATCAGAAACACTTCCTATATCTATATATTGCTGAATTTTGGTATGTAGCCCCGCCCTCCCATTGATGTTTAGCCTAGGCTGATTAGCTAGATTCCTTGCCATCCCCCTCCCCTCCTCTGTAAAAGGCCCTGTCAGTGAGCGTGAGATGGCCAGGTCATGCACTTCTGCGCATGTGCTGGCCTGGCTCGCCTCCTTAAAGAGAACCTGAACTGAAAATAAAAAGTCAAAATAACTATACACAGGTCATACTTACCTCCTGTGTAGTCTACTATTCAATCTCTTTCTCCTCTCCTGCGTCCCGTTTGTCCACTGTGATCAATGAAATTCTCCATCCTCCATTTTGAAAATGACCATTACCCCATAACAGCTTCCTGGTCAGCACACTGTTAAACTGTAATATCACCCACTAAAGCCATAGGGAAACATGGACATTACCTTGCACATTGAGTTGTTACTGACAGCTGCTTATATATAACTGACAGCAACTGGCATATTTCAGTTCTGACAAAATATTGTCAGAACTGGAAGGGATCACTGTAAGAATAAAATGGTGAGCTTCTGAGAGGAAATGACAGTGCGGTTAGTATGTAATATTCATTTGCAGCTCTGTCATGTGTTTATTTTAAATAATTTTACTCACTTCAGGTTCCCTTTAATCACGCTCCTGTGGCCGGGAGCACTCTGCATATGCGCACTATATTAAGTTTCGTAGCAGTGCATGCACAGAACACTCCCAGCCACAGGAGTGTGATCAAGGAGGCGTGTCATCAGGCCAGCGCATGCGCAGTAGTGCGCAACTTGGCTAACTCATGCGCACTAACGGGCCTTTTACAGATGAATGGAAGGAAACAGTAAGGAACGGGAGGTGCCGTAGCCACCATTTCATCTGGACATTACGCCTTGGGTATCCTTTAAAGTGAACCAGATACGAAGCACCCTCATGTATTTTACCATATAGATCAGTAGGAACAGTAGAGAAAACACCTACCCTGCTCTCTGTTTCATTCTGCACTGCACAGCTTGCTTCTAATCAGCCCTGATAAAATCCCCGACTGAGCATTCAGTCTGGCTTTGCTATAATAACTCAGCTATAATGATTCCTGAGCAGAGCCACAAGGGGCAGGCTTGGGCTTGAAAAGACAGCACAGAAGACAGACTGAGCTATAAATATTCCTGAGCAAAGCCAGACTGAAAGCTCAGTCAGGGATTTTATCAGGGCTGATTAGAAGTAAGCTGTGCAGTGCAGAATGAAACAGAAAGCAAGGTAGGTGTTTTCTCTAATGTTCCCACTGATATATATGGTAAAATACATGAGGGTGCTTTGTCTCTGGTTCCCTTTAAAGTTTCAAAAGCTTGCAAGGAAATCTTGTACTGTTAGTCATTAAAGGATACCCGAAGTGACATGTGACACAATGAGATAGACATGGGTATGTACAGTGCCTAGCACACAAATAACTATGCTGTGTTACTTTTTTCTTTGTCTGCCTGAAAGAGTTAAATATCAGGTATGTAAGTGGCTCAATCCTGACTCAGACAGGAAGTGACTACAGTGTGACCCTCACTGATAAGAAATTCCAACTATAAAACACTTTCCTAGCAGAAAATGGCTTCTAAGAGCAGGAAAGAGATAAAAGAGGGTCAATAGTTCATATATTTTAGCTCTGGCATACTTTAATGAATGTGTCATTGAGCAAAAACAATAAAACAGTTAAAACTTAAAACATAGATTTAAACATAAAATAAAACTGTGGAATATCTTAAAAAGTCATTTTTAGGAAAAGGAAGATAGATACAATTGCTTATTTCATTAGTTTATTTTCGCTTCGGGTGTCCTTTAAAGGTATCGCCTAAATAACTTTTGTTGTTATATCTTCGGATTCCTATTAAGTGAAACTATTTAAAGTGAACTGAGCACCATTTTTAGCACCCAGGGCATCAATAGAACATGAAAAATGCATGCCAACAATATGTCGCATTATTAAAATAAACTTCCATTATACCTTTTCTTTTACATTCAAAGTTTAGCAATTACGTTTTATTAGCCTACTTCAGCAGGGCTGCTCCTCCATCCCAGGCCACAGAGATTTCAGGAAGCTAATTGTTTTATTGTAGTCATTACCGAGAAGTAAACAAAACCTTTTCATCAACACAAGGGGGTGGATAATTTGGACAGTTTCTTCAAAGAGATTATCTACAGTGCATGTGTGAAGATAGCATCTCTGACTTCTATAAATAAGGACTGTGAGAAGGGGAAGGGGGAACATGGCAGCTTCAATGCTATGAGAAATTTCAGTGAAAGAAAGGGTGCTTAGTTCCCTTTAAGAAATAAATTTGCACGGTTGAAGTGAAGACATGTTCCTGGTCTCCACTTCCCTCTTAGTAGTTGACTTAGGAAGTCCTCAGAGATATGTCCAAATAAAATGATGAATATTGAGGTCTAAGCAGCGTTTCTTTCCACAGGTGCCATGAACAACGTCCGAATGAATCTCCTGAACTCCACGTCAGACTCGGATCTCATGAAATACAGAACAATCAGCAAGATTCCCCAAATCACGCTAAACTTTGTGGACTTTAAGGGAGATTCCTTCCTCACATCGCCTTCCAATGACAAGGAGATCATCGCGCCCACCAAGCTGAAGGACCGAACCCACAATGTCACAGAGAAGGTCACCCAGGTAGGGGGTCATCTTCCTTGAATATTTTATAGCAGATAAGCAGATGTTTGTCATTATCACACTGGTGTCCACTTGTTGATCAGATGCAGCCCTTGTCTGTTTGTTACTCGTGATAAGAAATAATAGTGAAAGGGAAATGGTGCAAGATTGTACACGAAAAAAGGG
This sequence comes from Hyperolius riggenbachi, assembly GCF_040937935.1. Taxonomy (NCBI): domain Eukaryota; kingdom Metazoa; phylum Chordata; class Amphibia; order Anura; family Hyperoliidae; genus Hyperolius; species Hyperolius riggenbachi. The sequence goes on along the minus strand of NC_090650.1, from coordinate 31,775,057 downwards.
CACCCAGATCTTTTGGTGCACAGAAAAGCCAATAGTAGAATATTGGTAAGTTTACCAATATTCTACTGTTATAGTGCAAATGACGAGAGTAAATTTCCAATATTTTACTACAGCTAAACATAACATTATTCTCACACTGAACCCTAACCTTAACCACCCCACCCATGGCTAACCTTAACCACCCCCTTCCCCCATGGGTTAACTTTAAAGGAATACTTAAGTCACTTTAAAAAAATGACTTTTACTCACCTGGGGCTCCCCTCAGCCCCCTGCAGCTGAACGGTGCCCTTGCCGTGTCCCTCCGATGCGCCTGGTCTCGCCGGTGGCCACTTCCGGTTTGGCCGTCACCGGCCGACAGGCTGTGGACGCGGCTGATTATCCGCGTCCCCGGACGCAATAGCGCCTTCTACGATGCTATTGCGTCCGGGGACGCGGATAATCAGCCGCGTTCACAGCCTGTCGGCCGGTGACGGCCAAACCGGAAGTGGCCGCTGGCGAGACCAGGCGCATCGGAGGGACACGGCAAGGGCACCGTTCAGCTGCAGGGGGCTGAGGGGAGCCCCAGGTGAGTAAAAGTCATTTTTTTTAAATGACTTAAGTATTCCTTTAACCACCACAACCATGGCTAACCTTAACCACCTCCATTCCTAAATAAGCAGCTCCTGGCTTCAAATAGCTGCAAGGGCTGCCATTGTTCAGAAGCTCAACCCAGCAGTTTTACAACTAGCATTGTCCAGGCTAGGTGTTAAATTCTTTAACTGTAACTGATGTTTTCTGTTTGAAGTACAATGGGGGGTTTGTTTGTGGTCAGTTAAGTCTAATGAGGTGATTTCTTATCTGTGTTCCACAATCTCCTGCTCAGTGACCACAGGTCCTTTGCGGACGGACAAAGTGGCTATTTTAACCCTTAGATGTAAAAAAATGAGGTAATTTGAAAGTTTTTTTTAATAATAAACCACATTTTTAGAATGCATTTTTAATTTGCTATAGAGCTGCCCTGGGTGTTAAAAATGATGCTCGGTTCACTGTAAGGGTTAACCTTAATCACCACACCCATGGCTAACCTCAGCCACACACCCCACACACCAATGCCTAACTTTTACCACCCCCTTCCCCAAGGGTTAACCTTAAAGGGAAGGTTCAGGGAGGGTGGTTAAAAAATAAAAATCAATTTCCACTTACCTGGGGCTTCCTCCAGCCCGTGGCAGGCAGGAGGTGCCCTCGCCGCCGCTCCGCAGGCTCCCGGTGGTCTCCGGTACCCGACCTGGCCAGGCCGGCTGCCAGGCCAGGTCGGGCTCTTCTGCGCTCCAAGGCCCGGCACTTCTGCGTCCCACGCCGGCGCGCTGACGTCATTGGACGTCCTCCGGGCTGTACTGCGCAAGCCCCAGGTAAGTGGAAATTGATTTTTATTTTTTAGCCACCCTCCCTGAACCTTCCCTTTAACCAATGCACCCACGGCTAACCTTAACCACCCCCTTTCTCCCACAGGTTAACCTCAACCACCACACCCACGGCTAACCTTAACCACCACCCTCTTCTCCAAGGGTTAACCATAACCACTGCACCCACCGCTAACCTTAGCCACACACCCCCACACACCAGTGCCTAACCTTAACCACTCCTTTGGAAGCCTAACATTAACCACCCTCCCCCCTTCCCCCAGCTAACCTTAACCACCTCCTGCACACCTAACCAAATAAATCCATTAGCCACAGGCACCCAAATTTCCTGCTTCTGCAAATACATAACTGGGTTGTTGAATTTACCAATACAGACAGACATATATATCGAGGTTGAAAGAAGACACAGGTTCATCAAAATCATCTTGACACAAGGCACAACAACTAAACTACTAATATGAATAGCCTAGGGAGGTGCCAGCAAAGTAGACTACTATTTTTAAGGATATTCACCATATTTATACTAGAGATGGGAAGTTTGGATCTTTTCAATGATCCGGATGATTCGAATCGGATCATTGAAGAGATCCGGATCTTTGATCCGAATCTCGGATCATTTTACTACCGAAGCATTCGGGGGTGAAATGAATAGCAGGACAGGTCTTTCCCTGCTGTGGACAGGAGAAGGGGAGGGTGGTGGAAACACAGAGAAGGGGAGAAGATGGACAGAGATGAGAGGAGGGACGAGCAGAGAGCAGAAATGTTTGCTTGCACACAATACCCACATGCTGCAATCATGCTTTACATGTATTTCACCTATATGTTCATCTGTGTACTTTAAATGCAAACCTCGCAGTGAAAGAAAGCATTCCGCAAAGCATTCCCAGAAGTGAAGTGCAGCTGATTAGTGCCGAGTGCAGGAGGATCATATTGCCTTTCAATCACAGTGCCTGCAAAGTTACTGAGCTGTGCTGAGCTGAGCCAAAAGTTTCCAATGTGATCACTGTGCAGCACTACGGAACAGCCAACCTATAATGGGCAGCACATTGCAGCCAGTATGTGTGTTCTACATATATCTGGCAGTGGCACCCATGTCCCCTCTACCTGTCCCTGCAAGGCTGGCTCCTCTGAGTCCCCTCCAACAGAGCGATCCATCTCTGCTCTGCTTCCAGGACCCCGCTGCCCGCTGAGAGGGGGGTGTGTCACTCCTTGCCCCGCCCCTTTTCGGATCCGAATCACTCATTTTGATGATTCGGATGATTCGACTCACAATATAGATTCGGATCAAAGATCCGAATCGTTCATGATCCGGACAACACTAATTTATACTTAGGCATAGAAGGCACTGAGACCTCAGTGTCCAGTCCATGCTGGAAATAACAATATGTCGATGAAGAGTTTGGACAATTCTTCTGCTCTAGTGCTTTGTTGCAACCACACATTGTATTGAGATCAGAACTTCAGTAGCTGTAGTCCCATTGTGGTCTTTGTCTACCAGAGCCTACTCAGATGGATCTGTAGTCTATAGAAGAGCGTAGAGTCCCTCAGGGAACAGCATTAATAAAACAATAACCGTTGTATAATGTTCTCCCGCCTTCGTGCTCTTTTCATGCTCCTGTCGTAGGTTTTATTCACTTTTACATGAAATAAATGCAAGCTCAGAATGAATCCATAAACCTTTCTGAAAAATAATATTGCAGGAAGATTTATGAGCGGAGAGTTCTTGTGAGCAGGCGAGATGGCGCGTTGTAGGCCGCGGGGCTTTTGTTGCTGTGCTGGATGATTTGATTTGGATGAAGGTAAAGCCAAGCTGTGGCGCTATTTTCCCGAGACGAGGGAAGCGATGTTCTCAAGGCTTCCTCAATGAAGATGGATTCGGAGAGCTCAGGGCTTGTATATCACGGTGATTAATGACCTGCCATATAAATTAATAAAGATACGCCGCTGCTTTCTGTTGTCTGCTCTTCAAGGTTCCGTGTGTCTAATCGGAACACCAAGTGCCCGCTGCCGTGCGGCAGACCAAATGCGTAGCGTCATCCGCAGCTTCATCAGCTCTGTTTAGCATAGTGGCTATTTCTGGTGCGCTAATATCGCTAAAAATCACCACACATTTGTGTTGCGTTTTACTGCTTCTGAATTGCCTAGCTTGATTGTGTTTGGAGGTGTTGTTTTGATTTATGATTAGGGGCTTTGCTGTTGGTGTATGATTCAGCCATTCGTTCTACTATATGATCGGGGTCTGCATGTTGGTTTATGATTGGACCTTCCATTCCAATTTATCATTGGAGGCGAGTACCATGGGCTTCCTTTTTATCTATGACTGAGAGTCCACAGGTTGGTTTATGACTGGGTGTCTGCTAGGCCTGAAAGATAAATCGAATTTAAACCAAAATCGCGATCACCAAGATCACAATTTTGGAATCGTCAAAGCAGCAACTTCTGTGATGACATCATTTCGCATTGGGAAAGTTTGAAGAAGTGGCTTCAAACTTACCCCAAGTCCCAGCGAGTGCGGCCAGCAACATCGGCAGTGTTGGGCACACCTTCCGCATGAGTCCAACGCTGTCCATCCTCTCTTGCCCTCTGCTGACTTTTGTGCACGGCATACTTCCTGGCTCCTGTATGTCACATGACATACAGGAAGTATGCCGTGCATTAGAGCAGGGCTTTTCAACTTGTGGTACGCGTACCACCAGTGGTACTTTGCTGTTGGCCAGGTGGTACATTCCAAGTTTACCTGCTTCTTAATTGCCCACCTGATGCTTGTCCTGGTCCCGTCCTGCCTCCACAAAGTTTGGCTACCCCTCGCAGCCCCGCCGTCACTGTGCACCGTTCGCCTGGCTGTCTCTTCACTGCGCCCGGGTTACCACTGATCTGAGGTCTGAACTATTACAAAGGACAGCACAGTGAGGAGCAAGCAAGGGGGAACCGAACTTTGTGGTGAGTCACTGCCCAGCTCTCTGGTGGTGGGGGAGGCTACCTGTATTGAAGTGGGGGGGGGGGGGGGGGACTGGATATGCTACCTATATTGGCAATCTACCTGCAGACTGGTAATAATGGCAATCCATAGGCTTGCAATCTTATTTTAATCCTTTTCCCCACCAATGCCTCCTGCTATTCCCCTCCCATATGTCCCCCCTTTTCTTAAAGTGTACCTGTAAGAAAAAAGTGCCCCGGGAGGAGGAAGCCTCTGGATCCCAAAGAGGCTTCCCACTTCCTTCTCAGTAGAGGGGATCCAGCGCTGGAACCCCTCAAAGATCTCCTTGTTTGTGTGAGTGTATGCGCGGTAGTGGCTCTCTGCTCGGGCTCCGATGGAAACACACGAGTCTGATCAGGTCACATCTATTGCGCAGGCACACTGGTGGTACTTGCAATTTTTCAGGTGATAAAAGTGGTACAGTGAGTGAACAGGTTGAAAACCCCTGCATTAGAGCCTGCAGGAGGCATTGGATAGACGGGCATTGCTGGACTCTTGCTGGAAGGTATGTCCAGCTCTGCCGCAGCTTGGGGGACAGAGCGAGTACAGGGAGACATAGAGGGGGCGCAGAGGGGGGCACAGAAGAGACAAAGGGGGCGAGAGAGAGACCCAGAGGGGACACAAAGAGAGACGTGGACAGAGCCGCACAGAGGAGGGGAACAGTGCTTGATTTTAAGGAAATCGTGAATCGAATCGAAATCATGATTTCGGACAGAAATCGATCAATTCAATTTTTTCCTAAAAACGTTCAGGCCTAGTGTCAGCTTGTTGGTTGGTGATTGGGTGTATTATGGTGATTTATGGGGGACCGCTCCTTCTCTCCCTTCTGCAGAGTGAAGCTGTGTAATATTTGCCTGCTCCAGCACTGGGTCTTTTCTATTCTTCCAGGCAGCTCTGTGCTTGAATACCTCCATCTCTCAATCACGTGACGTGCATCATGAGCCAGAGGTATGCAGCATGGAGTATGCAGCCACCAGGAAGAACCAATGTAGTGCCAGAGCAGGTCAATATTACTCTACTCCACTGGGCTTCTGTCCTTGGTGGAGAGAGGGAGCCAGGGGAAAACGGGGTGTGTGTGTTAAAAAAGCATAACCTGCGTATCCAGGATGCAGCGTTTCGGGTCTCACAGTAGAATGCGTTTGTGAGCTTCAAATATCCGGAAATGTCCATTGTAGTGTACGAAGCCAGAACAGCTACATGTATGGCACATCTACAACCTGCTGTGTTCTTTACATGCATCAATCAGTTCCTGTAATACCCCCTGCAGTTGTGTTCCATACACACTTGCTGGGCAAAACCTCCACGGCTGCACTGACTATTGAAATCAATAGGCACACTTGGGAATCACACGTCGTTACAGTTCGTTCATGTTTTGCATTTGTGCTTTTCTGTGCATTTTTGTTTGTTTTCTGCCTTCTCCTCGCATGATGCACTCATTCACAATTACAATGTCTCCCACCGCATACAAAACATCACGAACGTACGGTGGCATAGACCCGAGAATCGCAGTGAAGAACGCCTCTGCGTGTGTTCCCTGCCTCTGGTACACACTGGTTACGCTTTACGCTGCCTTTGCGTTTTGAAAAACGCATCCTCTGACTTGAATGAAAATCGTGGCAAAGTTGGAGAAACAGAACAATTTTTTTTTTCTCATTCAAGTCAGTGAAAATGCTTTTTTTAACCACTTCACCCCAAAGGGGTTTTTACCCTAACGGACAAGAGCGATTTTCACCTTTTATTGTTCACCCCTTTCATTTGCCAATAGCTTTATCCCTACTAATCACAGTGAATGATCTACATTTTGTTTTTTTCACAACCAATTGGGCTTTTTGCGGTTGATATTTGTTTTCAGTAATTACTTTATTTGCTATGCATTTTAAAGGGGAAAACAAGGAAAAAATGAAAAAATACACTATTTATCCAATTTCATACCCTATAGTTTTAATATAAACACTGCTACTGTGCATAAAACCCACACATTTTATTTGCCTATTTGTCCTGGTTATTACAATTATGTCCTTAGTACAAAGTATGGTGACAATATAGTATTTGGAAATAAAGGTGTATTTTTTCTTTGGTGTTTTTTTTTTCACTATTTTCACGTTGCGCATGCACAGAGGCAGCAACACTGTCTGACTTATAAAAACGTCCTGGGGCCATTAAGAGGCTCTAACAGGACGTTTTTATAAGACAGCTTGTCATTAAGGGCCTGTTTCCACTAGCGCGGAAACCGGGCCGAATCCGCAGAGTTTCCCCGCAGGTAAATTGCTTGGAGAAACTCTGCCATAGGAAATAATGGCGCCGCCGGCCAAATCGCTTGCCCTAGCGATTCGGCCAGCATTGCCCTCAGTTTTTGCGCGGGAGGCAGCTAATCCCATAGCCGTGCATGACAGACCCGGAAGTGCCGCCGCGCGCGTTGGCTAGTGATAACGGGCCCTTACTGGTTAAAAAAAAAAAATATGCAAATGCAGACGCAAAACCAGGGCTGTGGAGTCGGTACAAAAATCATCGGACTCCTCACTTTATGAAATGTCCGACTCCGGGTACCCAAACATTTCTCAGACTCCACAGCCCTGTGCAAAACGCAGCCAGTATGCACCTATGTTTGCTTTAATAGTGCACACTAGGTGCATCTCATGTCCGCTCACCCTTTATCCAGGGAATGGGATAGTTGATCTCTTTCGGATCGGTCTGTGTAAGGCTTCCCCATTCCCCCCCTTCTGTGGCTCCTACACACTCAGTCTTGTACTACATGACCCAGATTGCTGTAAATGATCTCCAGGGATCCAGCATCAGGCAGGTGACAGATGTGGACAGCACATGCTGACGCAGCTCTCAGCAGGCCGGTCTGACATGCGGATGGGACAGCGCCGGCTGCAGAGTGGGATTGTTTTGTACGCAAGGTGCAGGAAGTGTTATCCTCTCATTACAGGGAGTAACTGATGGCTTTGCATTGTGCTGATTGTCACTGTTTTGTGATGCTAGAGGCTGCCGTACGAGTTATAAATTAATGTTTGTGTGATGGGGTGCTGAGCGCTGCAGAAGTTTATCTATATTGAGGATCTCATTTATTAAAGTGTCCCAAAGGGAGCCTGTCAGAAGATCACAAGGTATGAGCTTAGTCACCTGTGTACAAGTTACCAGGAGGTGGCAGTAGATACCGTTACCTTGCCAAGAATCTGCACTTCTGTGTGCTACGCAATGACTGATCCCAGAGTATGCACATCACACAGTACCCAACTCTCATGTCCCCGTCCCACAATCCACTGCAGTTACCTTTCAGTCAATCTTTAATAGACAAAATCACATGTGTTTACAGGGTAGAGGTTAGGGGTTATTGTAGGCTGACTGATAAGAAAGAAGTAAGAGGTCGGTGCTGTGAAATGAGTGATAAGGGTTGAGGGGAGGGGCAGTATTATAGAATAACCAGTAAGGGTAGAAGGGGGGGGGGGGCAGTGTTGTAGAGTAACCAGTAAGGGTAGAGAGGAGGGGGCAGTATTGTAGAATAGCCAGTCAGGGTAGCGTGGAGGGGGCAGTGTTGTAGAGTAACCAGTCAGAGTAAAGGGGAGGAGGCAGTGTTTTAGAGTAACCAGACAGGATAGAGGGGAGGGACAGTGTTGTAGAATAGCCAGTCAGGGTAGAGGGGAGGGGGCAGTGGTTTAGAGTAACCAGTCAGGATAGAGGGGAGGGACAGTGTTGTAGAATAGCCAGTAAGGGTAGAGGGAAGGGGGCAGTGTTGTAAAGTAACCAGTCACAGTAAAGGGGAGGGCGCAGTGTTGTAAAATAGCCAGTAAGGGTAAAGGTTAGGGGTCAGGATTGTAGAGTTACTGGTAAGGGTAAAGGTGAGAGGTCATGGCTTTACAGAATAACCAGTAAGGGTAGAGGGGAAAGGTCAGGGTTGTAGAATAACCAGTAAGGGTAGAGGTGAGAGGTCAGTGTTGTAGAATAGCCAGTAAGGGTAGAGGTGAGAGGTCAGTGTTGTAGAATAGCCAGTAAGAGTAGAGGTGAGAGGTCAGTGTTGTAAAATAACCAGTAAGGGTAGAGGTGAGAGGTCACTGTTGTAGAATAGCCAGTAAGGGTAGAGGTGAGAGGTCAGTGTTGTAGAATAGCCAGTAAGGGTAGAGGTGAGAGGTCAGTGTTGTAGAATAACCAGTTAGGGTAGAGGGGAACGGTTGGGGTTGTAGAATAACCAGTAAGGGTATAGGTGAGAGGTCAGGGTTGTAGAATAGCCAGTAAAGGTAGAGGTGAGTGTTGTAGAATAGCCAGTAAGGGGATAGGTGAGAGGTCAGGGTTGTAGAATAGCCAGTAAAGGTAGAGGTGAGAGGTCAGTGTTGTAGAATAGCCAGTAAGGGTATAGGTGAAAGGGAACCTAAACTGAGAGGGATATGGATTTTTCCTTTTAAACAATACCAGTTGCCTGGCAGTCCTGCTGATCTCTTTAGGTGCAGTAGTGGCTGAATCACACACCTGAAACATGCATGCAGCGAATCCAGTCTGACTTCAGTCAGAGCACCTGATCTGCATGCTTGTTGAGGGGCTGTGGCTGAAAGTATTAGAGACACAGGATCAGCAGGAGAGTCAGGCAACTGGTATTATTTTAAAAGGAAAAATCCACATCCTTCTCAGTTTAGGTTCCCTTGAAAGCTCAGTGTTGTAGAATAGCCAGTAAGGGTAGAGGTGAGAGGTCAGGGTTGTAGAGTAACCAGTCATGGTAAAGGTGAGAGGTCAGGGTTGTAGAGCGACTGGTAAAGCTATAGGTAATGGGTCTTCTCCTGCTTGAGGGCCGTACATGGTATGAACGGACCAGAATCGGTGTGTATACAGCTGTCACTGCACATCCAACGTCTGTGAACTGAGAATTTGGAATTTTTTCCCCTGGAAAGTGTTGTTTTAATCTTTTTATAGAAAGCGGCCTATGAAACTGACTCTTCCTTATTAGGCATTGTACGTTGTGATTCCCTGCGTTACTGGCATTGGGTTTAGGCTACATGAGCTGGTGCCGGTCACAATACTTCTGGAAAAATATCAGAACAGGACACAAGAGAACCCTCACCAGACCGCATTCAATGAGGATTAGAGGCCAAGAAGTCCCGGCTTGGGGGCTCTGGAACCTGCTGCGCTCTGCCCTGCAGCATAAACTGGCCGCTATGGGGGTAAGTACTGTACAAGGGGATAACTGTCCGGCCTCTATTCTGTACAGACCTGTGTGCGTGGAGCGGTTGGGTAGAGAGGCTGAATCTGGTTGGTTTAAGAGTAACTATAGCCAATGATTGAACTTCATCCTAATCAGTAGCTCGGATATTGGGACTATTCAAGGGAGGAGCCAAGCTGGGGGGGGGGGGGGTAATGTGTGGGGCTGAAACGACTGTCCATTTGGTGGTGTTTGTTTGGTGTTGCCTCTCCATCTGCATGTGGTAATAGTATTTCTCTTATGTGCGAGATCAATAAAATTAATCATTAGAAAAAATCCTACTCAGTAACTGATACCCCCTTTCCCATGAGAAATCTTTACCTTTTCTCAAATACTATTGCTGATATTGTGGTGAAACCCCTCCCACAGTGTGATGTCATGACCATGGTCCTGACAGTTTGCTGTCTGTGAACCTCGTTGCATTGAGGGAAATAACGGCTGTTTCCAACAGCCAAGCATGCAACCAACCCTCAGTACATAAAACTCTCAGTAACAAACATTCCGTACAGATCACCTGGCAGAACTAAAGATGTCACCACCAGTGATGCATTTCAGAATGTAAATCAGGGAGAGGAAAGACTTTACAATGGCAAACACTGACTAAATAATCTATAAATAAATATTGTAAAACATAAGCCATTTTATTTATTATTTTACTTTCACTACGGTTCCTCTTTGAATGAATGAGGAGCCGCCACATCTGTCAGGGCAGAGCAGTGTAGTCTGTGGACTTTGTGTGTGCTGCTCCTATATACAGGTAGTCCCCAACCGACGAACAGCCTCATTTCTGAATGGCCCGCTGATAAGAATGGCCTGAAAATGTGAAATTTGATTCTGTGGGAACCAAGTGAATTTAAAAAAAAACAAAAAAAAACTTACAGTTTTTGAGAAAATCTATTTTAAAAATTTGGAGAAGAGAAAAGGTTTTTTTACACTGAGGACGCAGATAGACAAAGGTGACACAATGGGGGGGACATGGAGCACAAGGGAACAGAGGTGACACAATGGGGGGACAAATGGGCACAAGGGAACAGAGATGGCAGTGTGGGGTAAAGGTGGCACAAGGGAACAGAGGTGATACAGTGGGAGGCAAAGGGGCACAAGGGAACAGAGGTGACACAGTGGGGGACAAAGGAGCACAAGGGAACAGAGGTGATACAGTGGGAGGCAAAGGGGCACAAGGGAACAGAGGTGACACAGTAGGGAACAAAGGGGCACAAGGGAACAGAGGTGACACAGTGGGGAACAAAGGGGCACAAGGGAACAGAGGTGACACAGTGGGGGACAAAGGGGCACAAGGGAACAGAGGTGACACCGTAGGGAACAAAGGGGCACAAGGGAACAGAGGTGACACAGTGGGGAACAAACTGGCACAAGGGAACAGAGGTGACACAGTGGGGGACAAAGTGGCACAAGGGAACAGAGGTGACACAGTGGGGGACAAAGGGGGACAAGGGAACAGAGGTGACACAGTGGGAGACAAAGGGGCACAAGGGAACAGAGATGGCAGTGTGGGGTAAAGGTGGCACATGGGAACAGAGGTGATACAGTGGGAGGCAAAGGGGCACAAGGGAACAGAGGTGACACAGTAGGGGGCACAAGGGAACAGAGGTGACACAGTAGGGAACAAAGGGGCACAAGGGAACAGAGGTGACACAGTGTGGGGGGGGGGGGCAAAGGGGCACAAGGGAACAGAGGTGACAGTGGGGGGACAAAGGGGCACAGAGGTGACTGTGTGTGTGTGGGGGGGGGGGGGCAGAGGTGGCACAGAGGGGGACACTGAAAGCATGGGGGAACAGAGGTGACAGAGAGGGGGGCAATGGAGGCACAGAGAAGGTACAGGGGACAGAGATGGCACAGTGTTTAAACTTATTGATAGATTCAGGTTAAGAATGATCCTGCAGTCCGTATCTCGTTTGTTAACCGCGGACTACCTGTAATCAGAATCATTAATACAACTAACCTTAATCCTTGCCCTAGACCCTCAGCTGAGCCTCCAACGATCACATCAATCCTAACCTCAACCCAAGAGGTAAAGGTCACCTTTGCCTTTGCTTTGTCAATAATAGTGACATGCTGATCGGAAGAAGTCCTGAACTATAAGAGAACCGGTGCTAAAGCAAGCAATGAAATATCTGTAATAAAAGCCGTCGCAGATGAAAGTTCTCACAGCTATGTTGTATGTGGCGGGCAGATAAGGTTGCACCAACATTTTTATTATGAGTTAAGAAAATGTTTTCATGAAAGAGAGGCCACCATGAAAGTTGTTTGTTCTGGATTCTCGTAGCTTCTGCTGATATCTCCTCCTGGAGGAAGATGGCTGGAAACTCCCTGTAAACAGGACATTCTCTTCTCCATGATCACAAGATAGCCTTCATTTCAGAAAAAAAATAATGTCTTATAACTCCAGTTAATGCACAGAGCTTAGTTGTAATACTTAAAGGAAACTAGAGCTGAGGGGAAAAAAAAGTTTTATACATACCTGGGGCTTCCTCCAGCCTCATAAGCTCGGATCGCTCCCACGCCTCCGTCCTCAGCGGCCAGTCTACGCAGGAGAAGTGCGCCCTCTATGTATCTCTCAGGCGACTGCTGAAGAGAAAGACACGTAAATAGCCCACTTCTCTTGCGCAGACTGGCCACGACTGGAGGAAGTAACGGGACCCGGTGCAGAAGACGGAGAAGGCTGAGGACGGCGGCGTGGGAGCGATCCGAGCTTATGAGGCTGGAGGAAGCCCCAGGTATGTTTAAAACTTTTTTTTTTCCCTCAGCTCTGGTTTCCTTTAAGTATTACAACTAAGCTCTGTGCATTAACTGGAATTAGGTTTTCCTGAAATGATGGCTATCTTGTGATTATGAAGACAAGACCTGCACCCGCAGACCCGCTACCCAATTAAATCAAAATGGGTACCCCGAAACCGACCCGCATTTTGAGTGAGCCGCGGGTACCCGACCTGATGCCGTGTGCAGGTCTAATTTTTCAGACCTGACCCGCAGCCCCGCTACCCATTACCGAATTGCAACCTGCTTTCTGGTGAATCTGGTACCCACACCCGACCCTCAAACCCGATAAAAATCAAAATGGGTACCCGAACCCGACCCGCATTTCGGGTAACTCGCGGGTAACCGACCTGATGCAGGCCTCTAGCTCCGGGTCTTTCAGTGTTTGTGGTGGTGTAGCATCTCCAGATACAGGGCCATTGTGTACTCTCTGCAGTCACTCCCCCACTCAGAGATGGATTAAGATGTAATGGCGCCCAAGGCAAAATAGCATATAGCAGGTGGGCCCCTTGACACCCACTAGGCCTCAAGCACCTGCCTAGGTTGCCTGGTGGATGATCCTGCTCTGCCCCCACTGTCTTGCACCGCTGTGGTTACCCAGCTGGAATAAAGTGCTTGTATGGAAGCAGTGCCTCGCTGTCCTTCTCTCCTCTTGTGAACAGTTTCTGGTTGAAGATCACGCTCCTATTTCCCAACTCCAGCTGGTCCACCCTGTGCATACGTATTAGCATGCGTCGCCGGTGAGTTGGGCGCAGGTCGAGCCGAATGACAGCTCACCCTGCGGCCGCTCATATCTGTTAAATACTATTCCCCCTCCAAGTCCTAGCAACTCGAAGGGAGGTGTAAATTGGGTGATCGCTGGAACTCGAAATTACGCCTGTGCGCCCTACGCATTGTAGCATTCCTGCTATAGCAGCGCCGTGCACCGATACAGCCTGCTTCACACCCTACTGCATATTGGTGCCAAATACACTTCTCCTTAATTGACCCCCCAATTAATAAGTGGTGTGACAACAACCTCTGGTAATCAGTCTGGTGTGACATCACCCACCTTAGTAATTAGTTGAGTATGACATCAGCTGTCTCATACCCCACAATAACCAGTCTCATGTAACATCAGCATACTGGTAATCCGTCTAGCGTGACGCCCCCCCTAAGAATGGGTTCACACACAACAAGCAGGGGCAGCTGGCCTGTGGTCTGTAGAGCGACCGGCTGAGTTACGCGCCATCTTTTGGCTGAGCATGTTGTGTTCTGCTTGTCCTCCATCAGCCTGATGGATGGTCTCAGGCTCATTACCAGCAAGGACACGTCAGCCACACCGCCATGCGATCTCCACTGCTGTGTAATTAATGAGCGGAGCGCAGAGAGAACCGGCGATGCCAGCCACTCGCATTCATCATGCCATCTCCGAAGGTGGCATCATCCTCAGATAGGGTGGCAGCTCAGCCTTCTCCCCACTCTACTCACACTGCACGCAGCTGGTATTCCCCAAGGCTCTCCGAACACCACAGCCAATTACCTGCAAGGAACACCTCGCATATCACAAGACCTCATTAAAGTGCAGAGTTTTGCCCTAACAGCTCCTATCTAACTGTCTCCTCATTATATACACAAGCTGAAGATGATAAATGCTCCTTTCTGGAGGCCTGCAGAAAACTCCCAAACTACCACTACTATGTATGGCCTCTCAGCTGTCCCGTCATTGCCCTCCAAATCTTCCCTAAAAGACTCCGCTCCTCGTAACACAGCATTTCCCTAACCAGATTTCACCGTCGGTGTATCTCATACAGGTCGACTTAAAGAGGAACTCCAGTGAAAATAATGTAATCAAAAAAGTGGTTCATTTTTACAATAATTATGTATAAATGATGTAGTCAGTGTTTGCCCATTGTAAAATCTTTTAAATCGCTGATTTACATTCTGACATTTATCATATGGTGACATTTTTACTGTTGGCAGGTGATGTAGCTGCTGCATGCTATTTTGGCAGTTGGAAACAGCTGTAAACAGCTATTTCCCACAATGCAACAGGGTTCACAGACCAGAAACTGCCAGGAGTACCACGGTCCTCAGAGTTTCTTGTGGGAGGGGTTTCACCACAATATCAGCCATACAGCGCCCCCTGGTGGTCTGTATGTGAAAAGGAATAGATTTCTCATGTAAAAGGGGGGATCAGCTACTGCTTGGGATAAAGTTCAATTCCTGGTCGGAGTTTCTCTTTAAGGCAGACCTGAAGCAAGAATTATCTTATGTGATAATGAAGTGTTTGTGTAGTACAGCTAAGAAATAGAAAATTAGTAGCAAAGAAAACAGTCTCATATTGTTTTCCAGTACATGAGGAGTTAAAAAAACTTATCTGAGCTTTTTGACCGAATACAGCCCTGTTTTTTGAAGCACTTAAACAACCAGGAAACAGTGAGAGACAGGTTTATTTCTGCTTTGTTTGATAGTTTAAAATACTGAGTGTGGTTTGTAAACTGCAAGTATGACAGAATGATGCAATGTTATAAAAATAAGCTAAATAAAAATATGAGACTCTTTTCTTTGCTACTAATGTTCTATTGATTATCCATACTACACATACAATTAATGATATCATAAGTTTGGGGGGGGGGTTGCTTCAGGTTTGATTTAAGAGATAGAATGGACTTAGATGGAAAGTATATACAGAAAACAGCGGGAGCGCAGATAGCATAATGTGCCTTGAATGCGGGGAGAAAATAACCAGAATACAACTCACAAAATTGGGTTGCTTAGATAGGCAACCAACCACTTGAGTCAAAAGGACTCCCTTGAGCTGTGGACACTCTCTTGAAAAATGTGGCACAGGAGGGTAGACGAGGGAAAAAGGGGCACCCAGAGGTAATAAAATTACGTTAAAAGCAAAAAAGGAGGTGGCTTACCTCAGAACTTCAGAGATGACACAGAATTAATTAACTACTTTTATTTGCATGTGGAAATTTGTTTCGTGGGGAAGTTGGACCCACTTCTTCAGGGCAATTTTATCAGCCTCTGCCATGTATCCAGCCTGGCATTGAGCGCCTCCTTTCCATCTTGTCCCCTCTTTTTCTGCTCTTTACATCTCATACGGGTGACCTCACGTATTTCCAGGAGAGCAAATTAGGATCTCAGCAAGTTTTATTTACAATCCGCCTGGCCACCCACACTAATGGCGGGACTTGCAGTCAGGTTTGGTAAAACCTTGTTCAAGTGCAATAGCAAATATGTAACCATATGGCATAACAAGTAAATGAAACCCCAAAAAAATCCCTTGGATTACAGTCAAGACTGGTAGTGGCTGCACATAATGTGATAGCACTCTAAACCAATTCACCCTTACCTCGATGGTCTTCCTCCATCAGGCAAATATCGGACCAACTATAGTACGACCAGAATCAAGCCAAGTGCCTCACAGTAGTGCTGGGCTTGATTCAAGACATACTATAGTTGCAGTTGCTCTGATATTTGCCTGATGAAGCTGGATTACACCTGCAAAACGCACTGCGTTGTGGAGTATTCAAATAAAGAGCATTGTTGACCAAAAAAAAACAAATCTTGTCTACTGATTTGGGGCGGATGTCCACCACTACCTCTCCTTTTAAACGTTTTTTAGCATTTAGTTGAGTCCACCCTTGGACCATCTTTCCTGCCTACAGAGAGCAACTTTTTAACCTGAGTGGGTTCAGGTCTAATCTCCCCACCTGCCTTAACAGTGGTTACCTGAGTGGTGACCCTTGTTTGTGAGTATTGATTTATTCACTTAAAACGTTTACTTATTATACTCTGACATACTACACTATTGTCGGCTCTTGGTTTCCTTTTTGTCACTCCTACCTTGAGACACTGTCTCAGTGACCTGAGGAAGCGGCTGGGTGCCAGTGAAATGCATTGTTCAGTGTTTTAGAATAAATGATTAATATAATAAGATGTTAGCCTAGATGCATTGGGCTGATTTATTTAATGAGTGGTGAAATTAATATAGGTCCTACTCAGTATGCTTTATGAACACTTTCAGTGGAAAACACACACACACACACACACACACACACACACACACACACACACACACACACTACACACTACACACTACACACACTACACACACACACACACACTACACACACACACACACATCTACTGAATATGCTCTACAGAATGAAGCATTGGATCTTGCCATGAATGAGGAAGCGCACAGCTAGAATAGATGACAGCACTAGTCCAGAAAACTCAGGCTTGGTGAACGGCCAGACTTTAGCGTGATCATTTATATCAATTTCCATATCGGTGATCAATTGGTTTGAAAAGGAAAAACACGTGCATAATGACTATTCTGATCCATTTTCTGTTTCACGCACATTCTGGCTCCTGTTTACATCGAGCTGCCTGTGTACACAGTACGTCATGTGCAAAACTGGTCAATATTTCCCAGCACATCTCATTCTAAACTGACCAAGAGAATAATTGTCTGTCAATTTTTTTCCAGTTGGTCTGCAGAAAAATTCGCTTCTAATAAGAGGGTTATCCGATCATTTAGTTCTGATCGGAAATCAGTATTGCAAAGTCAAAATGAACTTCTGCACACTCATGCAAATCCTCATGCGAATCCATTCACAAAAATCATGCAGCAATCAATGCTGTCCCTACAGCTAAGTTAAAAGCTGGGATCTACGTTACAAGAATAAAGTCTCTTGCGTAGTCACATACACCGCGTAGATGTAGCCTAGTGTCTACCGACGCTAAAGGTGCACGCTCTACTAAACATGGCCAAGCCAGCCATTCATGTCAACCATGACCTAGAATTGAGCATGAATACAGGTGTCAATGCAAAGAGGGAGCCTCTAGGAGCAACACGCATTGTGATAGTTCAATAAAACTTTCAAACTTTAATTGAAAATATTTTTAGGGAGCTTAAATAGCAATAAAACCATATACTTATCAGACAGGAGGTGTAGAGGAGGGTCGACGATTGTTTCGCCCTCCAATTTGGGCTTCCTCAAGACCGTCACCCCACCATGTTTAAAAATGTGAAACCTGGGATCCTTAAAGGAAAGGTTCAGGGAGTGGGAAGAAAAATAAAAATCCATATCCACTTACCTAGGGCTTCCTCCAGCCCGTGGCAGGCAGGAGCTGCGCTCGTCGCCGCTCCGCAGGCTCCCGGTGGCCGACCCGACCTGGCCAGGCCGGCTGCCAGGTCGGGCTCTTCTGCGCTCCGACGGGCTCTTCTGCGTTCCACGCGCCTGCGCAGTACAACCCGGAGGACGTCCGATAACATCAGCGTGCCCCCTTGAGGCGCAGATTGGAGCGCAGAAGAGCCCGACCTGGCAGCCGGGCCTGGATAGGTCGGATCGGTCACCGAAGACGACCGGGTGCTTCCGGAGCTGCGGCGAGAGCACCTCCTGCCTGCCACGAGCTAGAGGAAGCCCCAGGTAAGTGGATATGGATTTTTATTTTTTTAACCCACTCCCTGAACCTTTCCTTTAAACTGACCATGAATTGGCCAGGGAACAAAAAGTTAGATACATACCTCGGTAGATTGAAGCCTCTGGATGGTCCAGAGCAGGGGTAGGGAACCTATGGCTCGGGAGCCAGATGTGGCTCTTTTGATGGCTACACCTGGCTCACAGACAAATCAGTAGGGGATGATTTACTAAGCTACACTGCTCAAGCAGCTCAAGCAGCGCAAGTAAAATTTCCACAGTTGGCACACTACTGCTGTAGCATGCACTACTAACTTACTCGCACTACCACAAAACGAATGGCTGCTCCAATTGTCCCATTCTGGACCCTGTCAGGTCCGGTGACTTTGTAGGACGAGATCCCCGCACTTCGATTGGCCCAATAGGCTGCCTGTCACTTGACAGGCAGCCTTTTGGGGCAAAGTGGGGGGATCTTGTCCTACAAAGTGAATCAACCCCCAAGTCAGCTAGCTAATTGTATAAGCTATTAGTCAGTATTTCTCCTGTCTGTCACAAGTGACTCTGTGCAGCTGCGCAGGCGTGGCCGTACTCACGCAGGAGCAGTACAGCCGTGCTCATTTATGATGGGGAGCGCTGGAACAAACTGTCAGAGGGTGCTGCCCTCTGTCATTGATGACACAGGAAGCCCCTGGAGCATCCAGAGGCTTCCTTCTACGAAGGTAAGTAACTTTTTGTTGCCCGGCCAGTACAGGTTTGCGGTAAACAAGTGTCATACTCACGTGGCTCTGCTCCGTCCTCCGCGTGTTACTTCCGCGTTGCACTGGCGTCCTCTGGTCTCTGTGCGCGCGCGCGTTGCCGG
The DNA here is from genome assembly GCF_040937935.1 of Hyperolius riggenbachi. Classification (NCBI taxonomy): domain Eukaryota; kingdom Metazoa; phylum Chordata; class Amphibia; order Anura; family Hyperoliidae; genus Hyperolius; species Hyperolius riggenbachi. The sequence goes on along the minus strand of NC_090650.1, from coordinate 31,756,432 downwards.
CCGCGTTTGTACGGAATGGCGTCAGACCTCGCGTACGCGTGCGCGGGGTTTTGGCGGACGTTCGTACGCATGCGCAGCGGCCAGGATTACGCGCCAAAGTGCAGCCCTGCCCCTATAAAAGGCCTGCTCTCCCAGCAGTCGGTGCTGTTCGTTCTGGCAGCTAGTGTGTGGTTCGCCTGTCTAGCCCTTGAGCTCCGGCCAGCCTTTTACTTGTTTGATCTGTCGTTGTGACCTGGATTGCCTGACTACTCTTGATCTTCTGCCCCTGGTTTGACCCTTTGCCTGATACTTGACCACGTCTGTCTGCCGCCTGCCTTGACCCTGCCTGCAACTGGATTACGTCTGCCTGCCGCCTGCCTCGACCTTACGCCTGTATTCCGACTAAACGTCTGCCTGCTGCCTGCCTCGACCTCACGCCTGCCTCTCGACTACGTCTGCCTGCTGCCTGCCCTGACCTTTGCCCGGACCCGGATTACGCTTACTGGATACTCTACACTGAGGTGTCGCTGTTCTTTCAACCACCAGCTGAGATTATCCCAGTAGTGACCTGGTGCACACTAGGCAGCTAAGTCCAGCCTTCCCTTCGGGGTTTGTCGGTGAAGACCCGTGAACGCTTAGACCCCACTACTGGGCAACATCTCTTCCTGCGGTGGAAGAATCAGCAGCGGCCGAAGATATAACAACAAGACCAATAAGTGTATGGTTGTCCTTACCCCTCCCTCCAGAAGCCGGTCTGCTGTGCGCCCTGCTCCGTTCCTCCTCTCCCCTCCCATAGCAACAGATGCGTTGCTCTGCTGTAGCAGAACGAGGCGTCTATACAGGGCTCTGCCCCAAACTGTCACCCGAAGGATCAAATCTTGATCCTGTCGGGCGACAAGTGGCGGGTGTGTACTACTCCTAAAGGGAACCCGAGGTGGGAGGGATATGGAGGCTGCCTTATTTATATCCTTGTAAACCATGCCAGTTGCCTGGCAGCCCTGCTGATCTTCTGGCATAAGTAGTGTCTGAGTCAAAACCCTGGAACAAGCATATGGCTAATCCAGTAATACCTGAGTCAGAGTACCTGATCTGCTGGATGCTTGCAGGGTCTATGGTTAAAAGTATTAGAGATACAGGATCAGGAGAACTGCCGGGCAACTAGTATTGTGTAAAAGGAAATAAATATGGCAGCCTCCATATCCCTCTCACCTCGGGTTCCCTCTAAGTTCTGATTCCCAGCATTTGTGTGCCTGTGGCCCGAGTGTGTATAAACTATCTATATCTGTATATCTGGGGAGCACGGTGGTGGAGTAGATAGCACTCTTGCCTTGCAGAGCTGGGTCCTGGGCTCAAATCCCAGCCAGGGCACTGTCTGCATGGAGTTTGTATGTTCTCCCCGTGTCTGTGTTAGTTTCCTTTGAACACGCCGGTTTCCTCCCACATCCCAAAAACATACAGAAAAGTTAATTGGATTACCCCTAAAATTGACCCTAGAGTAGACTATGATAGATATACTACAGGATACATACGGTACATACACATATGACTGTGGTAGGGCTCAGATCATGAGCCCCTCTGAGGTACAGTTAAGTGGCAAGACAATATACTCTGTACAGTGCTTCGGAAGATGTCGGTGCTATATAAATAATAATATATCTCTGATCATCTCAGGAGGGGGAGTGGCACATACTGCATTAGGGGGCTATATATGCACTCTTGTGATGTTATCGCTTTGTGCTGCACATCCCTCTATTTTAGTGCTTATGTATTCCAACATGTAACCAGAGGGGGTCAATGCGTTGCGGACAATTCCAGCTTGCATGCAGATGTCATGCAAGTTGTATGTGGCGTGGAAATGGAGCTATTTGAATCTCATTAGCAACCTCTACTGATGATCATGAGGGTGGAAATAATGAAGAGTAGAGGAAATACCATTGTGTCAGTGACAGGGGAAATAGTGCTGCTGTTAGCTGCAGCCCAATAATAATATAGAGGAAGTAGGAGACGGACTCCTTTGTGTGTCCATCTGAAGTTACCTTGTCTCTTCCTTTGGATCTGGGATGATCTGGACACATCAGAATGCTGACAGCAGTGCGGACTGATTTATCAGTGCTGCGGTGAGCGGTGGGAGCCAGCGATACAGGAATTATTGCCCAGTTGCGGCATTTGAGGGACATACTGGCTGCTAGCGCTCTATGGGACAGATCGCGTCACGCCATGGATATTTAAAGTGGACCTGAACTCAGAACTTCCTCTCAGCTCTAAAAGATACGCAACAGCATAATAAGCTTTACAGAAAATCATTTCTTTCTTACAGCTGATACAAATCCTGCAATAAAATTGCAGTGTGTCTACTTCCTGCTTTCATGGAAGCAGGCCTATAGGGTTAACATCCTGTGTTTGCAAATTAGCTGCTCTGCCGAGGCAGCCAGCTGACACAATGAGAGTTCAAGTTACACTGGTGATTAGTAACAGATGAGGGGGAATTAGACAGGCTAAACTCTCTAAATACATACAGGGTGCATTTCTCTGTGTTTTCCTTCTGCCCTGTACAAGAGCTCAGGTCCACTTTAACCTGTTTCCTAGCCATTGCTGCAGGTGTTTATGTCTAAGGCTGGTTTCACACTGCGAATTGGTGTTAGCGTTGCGGTGGGGCGTGCTCGTCGCTCCGTATCGAATCGCCAAAAACAGACCTTCAGGGAACACAGCGTTAGTACACGGTGTTCCCTGTCTGGCGTCTGTCCAAACAGGAAATGACACGCGCTTGTGGTCACTTCCTGTTTTGGGCATGTGGAAATGCACGGAAGCGTACTTTAAAAATGCGCTTGTGCTCTGCGACGTCGCAACGCCAACGTGCTTTGCCATAGACTAACATGACTTCCGGCCAAAGCAGGTCGCCGCAGGAGCCGCACAGTAACGTAGGTATGCGCTAGCGTTAAATTGAGCACTTCCGGTGCAGCGCACTGCAATGTGGGAAGTATGAACTTCCTCATAGAACTTCATTAGGCTGCGGCAGCAATGTGTCAAGTTCCCCTCCAAGCTGAGTTCCCCTCCAACTCAGCAGCACATACACCCCCCAGGGCCACCAAGCCAGCTGCCAGACCACACCCCCCAAACTTTATTATGCTCCCTGAGGCCCCAGCAAAGTTTTTTTTTCTAGCACAACAACTCACCTGTCCCAGCGGGCATGTTGCTCCATTAGTCTGTGCGCTCTCATCTTCATCCTTGTAAGGGCGGCTCTTCACAGTGACCCGGCGCATGTTATGTAGTGACAAACGCCGGGTCACTGGGAAGATGCAGCCAGTGGGGATGAAGATGAGAGTGCCGGCCAGGACAGGTGAGTCACAATGCTGCCAAAAACTTTTCAGGGGAGCAAAAGTCAGACGGGGGGAGACCTGGCAGTAATCGCCAACAACAATCAGTAATGATTCCGCTGTTCTGCAATGGATTTTATCAGAAAAGAAACATATTTATAAAACGTCACTGCAACTTTAAATAAGTATTATGTTAAATATGTAAAGTATTTTTGATGAGGGCCAAACAACTCTCCTCCACTGCCAAGGAAATGATTGTGATTGAACTGAAGTTTTGTAGCGCTGTCTGGTTGCCCCCTTAAAGAGAACCCGAGGCATTTGGGGGGTCAGATGGGACGCAGAGGCATGTTCTCTGCCTTCTGATATGCCTCTGTGCCCCCCCCCCACCGCCGCTCTCTGCCCCCCCCACCGCCGCTCTCTGAACCCCCCCACCGCCACGCTATGCCTCCTGAAATTAACAACTTTATTTGTCATCATCTCGGAAGTAAACACGAGGGAGAGGGATTTCCTGCTCAAACCGCCCACTAGGCGTGTTCCCGCAGGCTTTCCAGAGCTGCCATTGGGCAGCTCTCTCTCCCTGGCCGTGCCCCCTTCCGCTCCCCCTCCTCCCTGCACGCTGTGAATGAGAGACACAATCTCTCCTTCCAGCGTCGTGACCTAGAGTAAAAAAAGTGAGCCATTGCAGCCCACAGAAACGGCAGAGAGTGGCCAGCCCCCCCGGATCAGGTAGTCTAGTTTAAAAAAAAAAATTGAGCTCACCTCGGGCTCCCTTTAACCACTTTAGCCTTCAGTGTTGTTTCATCTTATGCATCCGAGCAACTCTAACCTCCCATTCATTTGCCAACAACTTTATCACTACTTATGACACTGAAATGATCTATGTCTTGTTTTTTTCCACCACCATTTAGGCTTTCTTTGGGTGGTACATTTTGCTAAGAATTATTTTATTCTAAATCCATTTTAACAGGAAGATTAAGAAAAAAATGGAATAAATTCATTATTTCTCCGTTTTTGCCCATTATAGTTTTAAAATAATACATGCTACCGTAATTAAAACCCATGTATTTTATTTGCCCATTTGTCCCGGTTATTACACCGGTTAAATTATGTCCCTATCACAATGTGTGGCACCAATATTTTATTTGGGAATAAAGGTGCATTTTTTTCAGTTTTGCGCCCATCACTTATTACAAGCCCATAATTTAAAAAATAGAAGTAATATACCTTATCAAATACATATTAAAGTGTTCAGTCCATAAGGTAACTATTTATGTATTATTATTTTTTTGTAGGTTTCATTTTTATTTTTAGACGAAAAAAATGTTGTGTAGCTATTGGGGAGTGTAGGAGGTAAGGGACTAATTTTACAATTAAAAAAGTCATTATCTGGAAATTTTCATTTCCAGATGTAATTTTACTATTTGGCCACAAGATACCCTCGCAGCTTACTTCTGCATGCACAGTATTACTATGCAAAACGGAAGTTATGCGAAGATGGGACAGAAGGGGATTTGTGAAAGACGGAGCCGTCTCTTTGACGGTGTCGGTCTTTCATACGGGGACTTAGATCAATGAATGGGGAACTTTGTTTCCATTCATTGATCTCTGGGCTAACGGAAGGCGGCGGGAGCGCGCACAATTGCACGCCTCAGGCAGCGGCAGCATTGCAGGCAATCTGGACGGAAAATAATCTGTCCAGATAGAATTAAGTAGTTAAAGTGTGCCTACAGCACAAAGCTCTGCCTCCCCAGGCAGCAAAATCCACAACCTGGATTTGGGGGTTATAAAGCCCTCGTTCTGCCGCGGGAATGCGTCATTTCAGCACCGCACATATTGCTTATTGCAAATAGCAGGGAAAAAAGTATTTAAAGTGGCTTCAGACTCTTTTTAAATGGCATTTTGTGTAATAACACTCTTTTATAAGTAATTAAAGCTGAAAAATTAAAATCGATAGTCTTCAGATTTGTCTGTGTGGGGAATAAAAATCCTCAAATAATTCACCCGAGACCATCAAACGTTTAAAGGAAGAGTGTAACCTTTAGACGAAGCCAAATGAAATACAAATGAGCCTGTGTGCACCGTAATCCCTGCTCATTGCAGTGGGGTTGTATGCAGCGTTTAATGAGCAGAGTGCGGCAGAAGTCCGCGGTCTCCTGCACATCGCAGGCCAGGCAGGATGTAATTGCATTTAGCGATTTTCCAGTCCTTTAGCTTGGCAAGTCAGTTGTGCTGGCAGCATTGGGAGCTTTACCATGCTGGTGTGTGTCATTGGCACGTTGTGCTGGGTTCAGCCAGCGAGCATCACTGCGATCATGTCAGGGTGTCTTGTGGTGTGTATATGTGTGTGTATGGCTATTGTGCTTTTGTTATTGTGTTCCTTTGCATTGTTGGATCATTGTGTTGGTGCCAGCGTGGGTGTGTTTTATTATGCTGGTCACACTGTGTGTATTTTGTCAGTTACAGTAAGTGCATGCCAGCCACAAAGTGATCAGAATGGTGTAAATTACTGTGTGTGTGCCTGTGTGTCAGTCACAGTGTGTGTCTGTGTGTGTGTGTGTGTGTGTCTGTGTGTGTGTGTCTGTGTGTGTGTGTGTGTGTGTGTGTGTGTGTGTCTGTGTGTCTGTGTGTCTGTGTGTCTGTGTGTGTGTGTGTCTGTGTGTGTGTGTCTGTGTGTGTGTGTGTGTGTGTGTGTGTATGTGTGTGTGTGTGTGTGTGTCTGTGTGTGTGTGTGTGTCTGTGTGTGTGTGTGTCAGTCACAGCCTGTGTGTGTGTGTCAGTCACAGCGTGCTTGTGTGTGTGTCAGTGTGTGTATGTGTGGGTGTCAGTCAGGGGCGTAACTAGAAATCACTGCCCTGCAAAACTTTGGATGGGGCCCCCCTCAGCTGTCGTTGCTGGAGGAGGGAGCGCTGTGGTGAGGGAGGGGGGAGTTGGGCCCCTCTTCCCGCTGCTGTTTGTGCTTGCTGCTCCCCCTTCCTGCACTGCGCCCCCCTCCTGCCCTTACAAATGGCCCTGGAGGTCCCCAGAGCTAGGGGTCCCCTCTCAGGCATCTCTCCTTAAGGGCACCCCTGCAGTTGCAACCCTTGCAGGGGCTATAGTTATGCCCCTGGTCAGTCACAGCGTGCTTGTGTGTGTGTAAGGGCTTGATTCACAAAAAGTGTGACAATGCTTATCACGCCTGCGCTATGCTTCGCGTAAAAGTTTATGCGCGCCGTGACAAATGTTTGCATGCGTTCACGTTTGCATGCGTGCGCAAACACACACTATAGCACACAAATGTTAATGTGCGCAAACCTTTTTCATTGCGCGTGTAATCTTTTACGAGAAGCATAGCGCGGGCATGATAAGCATCACACTTTTCTGAAAATTGTAACGGAAAATTGTACCGTGTGTATCAGGCATAAGACAAATAGCATGCCTTATCAGAGTTAACACACCTTATCCGAGTTAACATGCTTTATCAGAGATAACACGTCTTATCAAAGTTAACGCGTTAGCCTTATCAGAGTAGCAAAGCGATCGCTACGAACCCGCAGGGGCTCAGGGCAGGACGAGTGGAGCTCTCGTCATTGCCAATTAGCAGGCATAAGTTTGTAGCACTCGCTATGCTACTCTGATAAGGCATGTTAACTCCGATAAGCCGTGTTATCTCTGATAAGGCATGTTACCTTGGATAAGGCGTGTTAACTCTGACAAGGCATGCTATTTGTCTTAGTGAATCAAGCCCTATGTGTTACTACATCATTCACAGTCGATCACCGTGTGTGTGTGAACTTTTTGAAAGACACACCCCTGTCACACCTCTAACCCCGCCCCACCATACCCCTTGCAATACATATCACAAAGAATTCTGAATCAAAAGATGTAGTTTTATCATTCAAACCACACTGGTCCTTTCTATCGTCATTAGTTTCCCTTCATTTTACCATTTGACTAAGCATGTGCCTAGCGATTTTCTAATCATGCCTAACGATTTTTGGAGCGTTTTGATGTAGCGTTTTTTATTTTTTGTTACAGTACAGCTGAGGCTGAATGGCCTCAGAAATCAGCAAAAATGCTGCAGGACCCGAGTTTGCGTTTGGGAGAAAATCACATCACTCTGGTGTGCTCCATCCTATTTAAATACATTAGCCAAGCGCTTTTCAAAGCGATGGCATTTTTAAAAGCGCTCAGAAGCATTTTTGGTGTGCACCAGCCCTAAATGATGGTAATAAATCTTGGAGCCAATTAAACACACTTTTCAGTAGAAAAATACATATATTAACACACAGATCTGTACATCAGTCCTGAAAGAGGGATACATAAGGGAGAAAGAGGGACGGGGCAGTGCTGATCGTAATGGAAAAAGCTACGCTTAAGGATCATTACGCGTAATTTTACGCTATTACGCATTACGAAATTACGCTTACGGCATAGACATTCAATTTCGGTACATGTCTGTAATTACGCATTGCCCTTACGCAATTACGCGTAAGAATACCGTAATTCAAGTTGTTACGTTATAGGCTTACGCGTAAATTCCTACTAGCAATTAATGCGTAAGGTCATGCTGCCAAGCGGAAAAGTTGACGCATGGATCAATGTTAGGTAGCCGCCGTGCAGGACGCTAAGTCCCCGCCGGCTCCGCTGCCCTCCCCGCCTCTCCCACATGTCACCCACATGTCACCCACATGTGGGTGACATGTGGGTGACAGATGTGGGCGGAGTGGACAGCGGGAGCTGCGGGGACTTAGCGTCCCGCACGCACCCGACAGAGCTCTGAGCTATATAGCTCAGAGCTCTCTTAGCATCTTTGTATTTGGGCTCCAAGGAGCCCCATTGGTCCTTAGCAGACCAATGGGGTTCCTTCTGATTTAAAGGAACCCCATTGGTCTGCTAAGGACCAATGGGGCTCCTTGGAGCCCAAATACAAAGATGCTTAGGGAGCTCTGAGCTATATAGCTCAGAGCTCTGTCGGGTCAGCGCAGACGCGGCGGTGGCGGCGAGTGACGTCGGGTGCGGTGGTGTTACAAAGTAACAAAGTTGTTACATTGTAATAGCTTTGTTACATTGTAACTGATTAGTATATTTCCGAGGATATTGCGTGGGAACTGGCTTTTAAAGGGACAGGTAAGTATTAATGGTTAATTAAGAATATTAAAGGACTTTTTTCGTGGTTATGTTTTTTGTTCAATTAAAATACTTTTTCAAAGTGTCTGTGTGTTTATTTACTTTTAACTCTTAAAGGAAATGGGTAAGGGGTACAAGTACCTCTATACTCATTTCTCCTGGGAGGGGGGGTGGGCATCTGGGGGACCCCTTTTTAAAGGGGACTCCCAGATGCCACCATGAACCTCCCCCCCAGGAAATCGCGGCCTCCACCTCCACCGCCCATCGGAGGTGGAGAAGAGCCCCTTGTCCTTGGATTGGACAAGGGCTCGGAGGGGGAGGGGAAAGCTTGGCTGCCCCTCCCCTTCCGAGACCCCCCAATCCATGGACCATGCGGGCTGGTATAGTCAGGGTGCGGAGCCCCACGCGGCCGGTGCTCCGCATTCTGGCTATCCCAGTCTGCATGGGGGACAAGGGGTTAAAGAGGTCTGGGAGGGGGGACCCCACGTCGTTTTTTTTTTAATATTTCCCACACTCAGAACGAAGTAAGTAAAACTCTTCCCACTTGGGGGAATCTATGAAAATAAAACACTATTGTTACCTGTGCAAAAAAAACTGACATTTTCCGCATTTAAAAGACATTTTTGCCCTTGAAACTTAAAAATCGATTTTCTCAAAAACTATAAGGTCTTTTTGAAAAAAAATTTTTTCCTCTTATTCCCACTGATCCCCTTAATATACCCTGTAAATTTGGTGTTTCTAAATTTTAAGCAGGCTTTGCTATTAACCGTTAAAGTCGGCGGGTTTTTAAATGTATCTATTTTTCCTTTGAAACTTTAACATCGATTTTCTCAAAAACTATAAAGTCTTTTTGAAAAAAAAATTTTTCCTCTTATTCCTTCTGATCTCCTTAATATATTCTCCAAATTTGAGGCTCTTAGCACTTAAGGGGGCTTTGCTATTAACCCTTAAAGTCGGCGGCTTTTTTATATTATACGGGAGCGTAATATTACGCGATTACGGCAGACTGTGTAATTTCAATGGGAGTTTACTGTCTTACGCGTAATTTGTTACGCGTAAAACGTAACCCACGGTCTACGCGTAATTAATTACGCGTAATACCGTAACCTTACACGTAACGCTTACGGTGCATTTGTAGTGAATTACGATGCGTAATTACGCTAATGCGTAATTTCGGCCCAGCACTGGGACGGGGTTCCCAAAGTGGGACTGTCTCTCCAAAAGAGGGACAGTTGGGAGCTGTACTGTTAAAACTGTGCGTGTGTCTATGTACGTTTCAATGTATCAATCAGTGTGTGTCAGTCAATGTCTGTGTTGTAATCTCAATACTAGTGTATGTGTTACTGTCACGGCGGAGGTTTGTGTAGTTCACAGAGTGTATGTGTATTTGTGTGTATGTGTCACAGATAACTCAGCAGACACGCTGCGCTGTAGGGGGGGGGGGGGAGGTGTGAGGCGGGAGGGAGAGAGGGGAGGGGGTGTAGTAGGTGATGAAGAGGAGGGGGGAGCTCAGCGCTGTTACTGAGTGCCGGGACTCTGAGCAGGTGAACGGATGCAGCCAGTGACTCCGGGGATGGATGGAGGATAGTCAGGCTGGCGGGGGATGGAGACGGGATGACATAAACATGGGATGAGGACTGAGGGGAAAGTCTGCTCACACTGTGCTGTCATTGGAAGTATGTGCCAGCCTCCGGGATCCCCTCTGCACAGCGTGATGCCCGCTGCCCAGACACAGCATAGAGGGAAGCCCGCGGTGGCCAGCTGAGGGGGGGCTCTCATCATGTCACTAAAGAGGAGGGAGAGCTCCAGCCTGGACAGAGGAAAGAGAGACACCCGGGTCAAGAGGGCTGTCCGCATATCCAGCCTGGTCGCCCAGGAGGTAAGAACTAGAACTCCCAGCAAGCTCAGTCTGTACAGGATAGCCTGCAGAGTAACTACAACTCCCAACAACCCCAGTTTACTTATAATTTCACAGGATGAGGGGGCTGAGAAAGAGTTAAATTTCCCCCAATGGGTTATGTTGATTCATTGGCTGCATATGTGTATACAGCAAGTCGGTGTACCTTCCCCGTTACCTGGGCATCACACTGTCTTCTCCTCTGTCCTTTCCTAGATGATTGGGGGTGACTAGTATTGGGGTTCACTGTGTGAGGTCATCTGTGCTAATAGGTTATGGAGGTGATGTGTCACCCTCTATGGCTCAGGCATGTTAGAGGGTGCCAGAGATGTTGGGTCACCATCTGTCTGTTGCTTAGACATAGCACAGAAGGTGCCAGAGGTGATGGTTACCCTCTGTTGCTCAGACATGGTATAGAGAGTGTCGGGGATGATGGGTCACCCTCTAAGGCTTAGACATGGTACAGAAGGTGCCAGAGCCGATTGGTTACCCTTTGTGGCTCAGATATGGTAGAGAGAGCGTGCCAGAAGTGTTGGGTCACCCTTTAAGGTTTGGACATAGTACAGAAGGTTCCAGAGGTGATGCATTACGCTCTTGCTCAGACATGGTACAGAGGGTGCCAGAGGTGTTGGGTCACCCTCTGTTGCTCAGGCATTGTACAGAGCGTGCAAAAGGTGTTTGGTCACCCTCTAAGGCTCAGGCATTGTACAGAGGGTGCAAGAGGTGATGAGGTTACCCTCTAAGGCTCAGGCATTGTACAGAGGGTGCCAGAGGTGATGAGGTTACCCTCTAAGGCTCAGGCATTGTACAGAGGGTGCCAGAGGTGTTTGGTCACCCTCTAAGGCTCAGGCATTGTACAGAGGGTGCAAGAGGTGATGAAGTTACACTCTAAGGCTCAGGCATTGTACAGAGGGTGCCAGAGGTGTTGGGTCACCCTCTGTTGCTCAGGCATTGTACAGAGGGTGCAAGAGGTGTTTGGTTACCCTCTAAGGCTCAGGCATTGTACAGAGGGTGCAAGAGGTGATGAGGTTACCCTCCAAGGCTCAGGCATTGTACAGAGGGTGCAAGAGGTGATGAGGTTACTCTCTAAGGCTCAGGCATTGTACAGAGGGTGCCAGAGGTGTTAGATAACCCTCTGTTGCTTAGATGTAGTACAGAGGGTGCCAGGACTGCTTCACAGGAGGCTAGTGATTTTAGCCCTGTGATACAGAGATGGAGTGATCAGCTTTATAGTTTGCAGTAGGCTGGAAAGACAACAAGGAATACTGCTGGGTGATCCTGTGTACTCGGTGATGATGCTGGGCGATAGTTGTGCTGACTCTGTGGCTTTGATGGCTAGCACTTTATTTGGTTGCGCAGGGTGACACTATTTAGTGCAGTGTTGGGTGACAGTTGGGGTGCGAAAGGTAATAGTCGCATGTGTTGTAGTGCTGGAAGTAGTTGGGTGAAGCTAAGTTCATGGTGACATTTAGGGGTAATTTAAATGATGGGTGACATTTGGGGTGACAGTGTGTGTTTTACTGTGGGGTGACAGCGGAGGTGATCCTGTAATGCAACATGCAGAGTAACATTTCGGATACGCATGTGTGCTGTGAGGGGGATCTGCACATTGACTTTCTCAGTGAAAGGATGGCAGTGCAGGATGTCCAGGGGGACAGTTGAGCTGATCCTGTTTGTGTGGTAGTGCGGGGTGACAGTTGGAGTATTACTGTGTGTGGTAGTGCGGGGTGACAGTTGGAGTATAACTGTGTGTGGTAGTGCGGGGTGACAGTTGGAGTAATACTGTGTGTGGTAGTGCAGGGTGACAGTTGGAGTATTACTGTGTATGGTAGTGCGGGGTGACAGTTGGAGTATTACTGTGTGTGGTAGTGCAGGGTGACAGTTGGAGTATTACTGTGTGTGGTAGTGCGGGGTGACAGTTGGAGTATTACTGTGTGTGGTAGTGCGGGGTGACAGTTGGAATAATACTGTGTGTGGTAGTGCGGGGTGACAGTTGGAGTATTACTGTGTGTGGTAGTGCGGGGTGACAGTTGGAGTAATACTGTGTGTGGTAGTGCAGGGTGACAGTTGGAGTATTACTGTGTGTGGTAGTGCGGGGTGACAGTTGGAGTATTACTGTGTGTGGTAGTGCAGGGTGACAGTTGGAGTATTACTGTGTGTGGTAGTGCGGGGTGACAGTTGGAGTATTACTGTGTGTGGTAGTGCGGGGTGACAGTTGGAATAATACTGTGTGTGGTAGTGCGGGGTGACAGTTGGAGTATTACTGTGTGTGGTAGTGCGGGGTGACAGTTGGAGTATTACTGTGTGTGGTAGTGCGGGGTGACAGTTGGAGTAATACTGTGTGTGGTAGTGCAGGGTGACAGTTGGAGTATTACTGTGTGTGGTAGTGCGGGGTGACAGTTGGAATAATACTGTGTGTGGTAGTGCGGGGTGACAGTTGGAGTATTACTGTGTGTGGTAGTGCAGGGTGACAGTTGGAGTAGTACTGTGTGTGGTAGTGCGGGGTGACAGTTGGAGTATTACTGTGTGTGGTAGTGCGGGGTGACAGTTGGAGTATTACTGTGTGTGGTAGTGCGGGGTGACAGTTGGAGTATTACTGTGTGTGGTAGTGCAGGGTGACAGTTGGAGTATTACTGTGTGTGGTAGTGCGGGGTGACAGTTGGAGTATTACTGTGTGTGGTAGTGCAGGGTGACAGTTGGAGTAGTACTGTGTGTGGTAGTGCGGGGTGACAGTTGGAGTAATACTGTGTGTGGTAGTGCGGGGTGACAGTTGGAGTAATACTGTGTGTGGTAGTGCGGGGTGACAGTTGGAGTATTACTGTGTGTGGTAGTGCGGGGTGACAGTTGGAGTATTACTGTGTGTGGTAGTGCAGGGTGACAGTTGGAGTATTACTGTGTGTGGTAGTGCGGGGTGACAGTTGGAGTATTACTGTGTGTGGTAGTGCAGGGTGACAGTTGGAGTATTACTGTGTGTGGTAGTGCAGGGTGACAGTTGGAGTATTACTGTGTGTGGTAGTGCAGGGTGACAGTTGGAGTATTACTGTGTGTGGTAGTGCAGGGTGACAGTTGGAGTAGTACTGTGTGTGGTAGTGCGGGGTGACAGTTGGAGTAATACTGTGTGTGGTAGTGCAGGGTGACAGTTGGAGTATTACTGTGTATGGTAGTGCGGGGTGACAGTTGGAGTATTACTGTGTGTGGTAGTGCGGGGTGACAGTTGGAGTATTACTGTGTGTGGTAGTGCGGGGTGACAGTTGGAGTATTACTGTGTGTGGTAGTGCAGGGTGACAGTTGGAGTATTACTGTGTGTGGTAGTGCAGGGTGACAGTTGGAGTAGTACTGTGTGTGGTAGTGCGGGGTGACAGTTGGAGTAATACCGTGTGTGAAGCTGATCCTTGTGTGAGGAGGTACAAGGTGCAACATTAACCAACCCTAACCACGCCTAACATGAACCCCCTTATCTAGCATACGTAATAAAAGGTCGCCTGAAAAGTTGGGCGCCCAGGAAAGCCAATAGTAGAGTATCAATAAATGTACAGATATTCCATTGTTAAAGTGTAAAGAAGGATTGTAAAATATAGATAGCCTTAACCACACATGCCACACCTAACCTTAACCGCCCGCCGCCAATCACCGCCTCCTGCCACAAAAAAAACAAAAATCCCAAAAAACTAATTTTTTGTGCTTTACCATAGACGCCCATTGAAACAGTGGCTTTGAGGGGTAATTTGGGTGTCCGCTAAACATGAGGCACTGGACCCAACGCCCGCTATTTATTGGACACCACGGTCAACCTCGATTTTCCCTGAATGCCGCTTTTTCAATGGGTACCTATGGCGGAACTCAATCTACCGCTGCTAGTGGGCGGCCATATTTCCTACTTCCCCCTATCTATGCCACCTGCCATGTGTGCCTAACCCTAAGCTCTATAGCTAAACACCACAGCATGTAATGCTCTGTCATAACTGATATTGTTCAGCTGCATAATAGCAAAGCTTCAGCACCTGTTAAGGAATAGCTGATTAAGGGATAGCCTGCATACTGCGCTGGTAGCCAGGGTTCAACTATATAATAGCCAATCACAGCGCCCAATTCACTCAGTCCATTCATCAGTTTTACATGGGGCCCCCCAAGCACTCTATACATAACAATTGATACAGCGCACCAAAACCTGCCAATGGTAACTACAGTGTCGGAGGTGCAAGAAGGGAATGGGGAACCGCTTGTTAATGATGATCACTGTTCAAAGCATCTATAGAGGTGATTATTATGAGCACAGGACCAATAGAGAGCTAATACTGCAGTTGAGGGGGGCCCTTCAGGGTCCCGATGCGGTCGCAACCTGTGCAACCCCTATTGCTACGCCCCTGCAGTCCATGCTGCCATAGCTAAAAATGTACATTGCGGTTTATGGAAACGGCTAATTTAATGAATTATTATTATTATTATTTAGTATTTATATAGCGCCGACATATTACGCAGCGCTGTACAATGTATATATATATATATATCTTGTTACTAACTGTCCCTCAAAGGAGCTCACAATCTAATCCCTACCATTGCCATATGTCTATATTATGTAGTGTAAGTACTGTAGTCTAGGGCCAATTTTTAGGGGGAGCCAATTAACGTATCCGTATGTTTTTGGAATGTGGGAGGAAACCCACACAGACACAGAGAGAACATACAAACTCTTTGCAGATAGTGCCCTGGCTGGGATTCAAACCAGGGACCCAGCGCTGCAAGGCGAGAGAGCTAACCACTACGCCACCGTGCTGGGCTGTGCACTCGAATGAACTGATTTGTTTTGTGTGTGGCAGTGGTGGGAGCGAGTTATAGTTATTATACTGTGTGATGAGCAGTGTAAAGTGACAATCGGAATGCCCCTCTGTGTGTGTGTGACAGTGCTGGGTGACATTTGATGAAATATTGTGTGTTGAGTAATGCAGAGTGACAGTCAGGGTGACCTTGTTTGTGTGACAGTGCAGGGTGACAGTTGGAATGATATGGTGTGTTAGGCTGCTTTCACAGTGCGACGTCAAAGTCGCACGTTATAAAAAGTAATAACGCAGACTAACGCACAGCAACACAAAGTATGTGCGACATTCACAGTGCTCACGTTGCGTTGTGTGTAACGTGTAGCAATATTTAGAGAGTGCTGCATGCTGTGCGTTATAAGCGTTATTAGCTGCGTTGGACTGTTTGCACATGCTCAGTAATGTTTTTTTTTTTTTTTAAATGTGACGCATGCGCCGTTTTCGTTCCATCGGTATGCAACGAAAATGGCGCACCAAGAGACACATAACACAGTTTAAAATAACGTCCAACTTCAAAACCAACATGCGTTGTGTTAAGGGCACTATGTGCGACTTTAACGTCGCATCAAACGCAACGTCCCACTGGGAAAGAGGCCTAAGGGTCCTTTTACACTAAATAAATTGCTGTCGGTTATAACTGAACAGACAACTGATGTGCAAGGTAATGTTCATCTTTCCCTATGGCTCAATTCACATTATACATGTTTTAACTGGAAGCATTTTTACAATGCACTGCTATGGAAAGTTAAAACACATCAGTTTTTCAGCATATAGTGTAAAAGAGGCCTTAAAGCAAACCTGAACTGAAATGAAAGTCAAAATAAACATATTGTACACACGTCATACTTACCTCCCGTGTAGTCTACTCATCAATGTATTTCTCCTCTCCTGTGCCCTGTTTGTCCACTGTGGTGAATATAATTCTCCGTCCTCCATTTTGAAAATAACGATGACCCCGTAACAGCGTCCGGATCAGCATTCCGTTAGCCGTAGGGAAACATGGTTATTACCTTGCACACCAGTTGTGCTTGCAGTTATAACTGACAGCAACTGATATATTTGAAAAGGGCACTAAGGCTTCCAGTTCCGACTAGATCTAGTCAGAACTGGAAAGAATCGTTGACTGCAAGTTAAGTATGTAATATTTATTTGCAGGTACATTATGTGTTTATTTTAAGTAATTTTACTTAGTTTCAGGTTCCCTTTGAAGGACGGCTCCAGCAAAAAAAGTAAGCACTTAAAATTTGCAGAACAGACATGCTTTGGACTAGTCCTTCTCCTCATGGGGGATTCTGAGGCTATAGTCACACATGACAAAAATCCCGGGGGTTTCCGCAACATGAAAACGCACATAATGCTTCGCAATGTACAATTGAAGTGCTCTGTGCGGTTTTCCGCTGTGAGGAAAAAAGCCGACACTTTTGCTTTTTATTTTCCACTTTGCGACAGACAGACATTCTCAGCTGGCTGCCGGCCAAGGGTGCAGATTCGGCCGCGGAAAAAACTCTGCCGTTTTCCCGCAGCCACAAGTGTGACCCTGACGTCAGGGTTTTCTTTAATTTCAAAAGCGTCTCCTGAACAGCAATTGCTAAGTCTAACTACCAAAACAGTGTGCAAGTGAGTAGGGAGGGAGGCTGGCTGGTATCTTGCTGTTTTGGCAGTTAAACTTCCATTCAGGAAATGCTTTTGAAAATAATCCCTCATGCGGAGATGGACTAGTCCAAAACCTGTCCATTCTGTCAACTGCTAATTTTTTTTTTTGCTCGAGTGGTTTTTCAAGCAATGCAGGGTGACAGTTGAGGTGACCCTGTGTGTGGGGCAGTGCAGGGTTACAGTTGAGATGACTGTGTGTGTGTGTGTGTGTGTGTGTGTGTGTGTGTGTGTGTGTGTGTGTGTGTGTGTGTGTGTGTGTGTGTGTGTGTGTGTGTGTGTGTGTGTCAGTTCAGGGTGACTGTTGTAATGATGGTGAAGGTCAGGGTAACAGTGTATGTGGGGTAATGCAGGGTGACAGTTGGAATGACCGTGTGTGTGTGTGTGTGTGCGTGCGTGCGTCAGTTCAGGGTGACAGTTGGAAGGATGGTGAAGGTCAGGGTAACAGTGTATGTGGGGCACAGCAGGGTGACTCTGAGTGGTGCTGGTGGTAGTCTGGGTCTGTATCTCAGTGTCCTCCATGCAACGTATAGTAAACAGTCAGCCCTAGCATGGACAGATGAATTGTATTTATTTTTCCAGATCGTGTACAATTCCCTCCTCTCCAGCGGCTAATCATTAATTTAGAGCATCAGCAGGGCCGTTACTCTTTCAGTGTCACAGCGCTGCTGTCCGGGGATAGAGGCTGTAACCCTTTCACTCCTGCTGTAGTGCCATCGTGAGGGGGGGGGGGGTGTCTGGGTTGGGCTGGTGACCCCCCTTCCTGCTGCTGTACATCCATGCCAGTATAAAAGGGGGGAGGGGGATGACTCAAAGGGATTCCGTGTGTACATCATCACCCAATCTTACAGGGAAATCAGGGACGGGGTTGGATGTTAGCAGCGTGCAGTTATCTCCTAACTCACCCATATTGTGCATGAAGAGACTCTAGAGAGGGGAGATGCTGGAGGGCTCTATGAAAAGTCTCATTCAGTTGCGGTGTTAGGACTACAATTAATCACACTACAATTAAAGTGGTCTGAAAGCCAGCATTTCTACTTTTCTCTAAAAGATTCCTCACAGCTTGAAAGCTGCTATCCCAGAAAAAAATTCTAGCAGAACATCACTGAAATGGTTAAACACAGCATTTTCTTCTGCTATTCAGCTTCAAATCCGCATCCAAACTGCAGATAACAGTATCTTTTTTACTTGTTAAACACAAATGTATCAACACTGTGATGGAAACAAACACTCTCTGAGAAACTATCTCTGCTTCAGGCACACACAGTGTTCAGAATAGCTCATCAGAAGGTTTTAATATATAATAAAAAGCAGTTATATTAGAAAAATAATAAAATGCAATAGCAGCATTCAGGGCAAGATAAACGACTTGTAATTTGTAAACAGACAATATAATCTGTGCACAAAAGCAAATATGATAACTGTATGAGTAATGCAAAGTAGGAAAACACATTTTTATTGAATGTTTTTTTATTGAATGTTATGTCAGAGTTTCAGACCACTTTAATTACACTACAATTAAAGCGGACCCAAACTCAGAACTTCCTCTCGGCTCTAAAAGATAAGCAACAGCATAATAACCTTTAAAGGGAGTGTGAAGTAAAAATAAACTTTATGAGATAATGAATTGGATGTGTTGTACAGCTAAGAAATAGAACATTAGGGAAAAAAAGTCTCATATTGTTTCCAGTACAGGAAGAGTTAAGTAGCTTCAGTTGTTCTCTATGCAAAAGAGCTTCTCTGAGCTCTCCGACCAAGCTTGGTCGGCTACAGTGCTGTTTTCTGAAGCACTTATCTCAACTTGTCTCTCATTGTTTCTTGTTTGTTTAAAGGGACTCCGAGCAGTGAATAAAAACAAAATCTGAACTTATCTGGTGCTTTCTCCAGCCCACCGTAGGTCGGGAGGTCCCTCGGCGTCCTTCTGGCTCCTCTCCCGATCCCAGCTCAGAAATGGCTCCCAGCGACACCGGGACCGAGTGTCGGGCTCCCTCTTCCTGAAAGATGACGTTAGTCGTCATCACGCCGGGCCGCCTCGCGTCATCACGGTGGCTGGCGTGTCAGTACTGCGCATGCGAGATTAAACCGCGCATGCACAGTACTGTCAAGCAGGCCACCGTGTTGATGCGAGGCGGCCGGCGTGATGACGACTAACGTCATCTTTCAGGAAGAGGCAGCCCGACACTCGGTCCCGGTGTCGCTGGGAGCCATTTCTGAGCTGGGATCGGGAGAGGAGCCAGAAGGACGCCAAGGGACCTCCCGACCTACGGTGGGCTAGAGAAAGCCCCAGATAAGTTCAGATTTTGTTTTTATTCACTGCTCGGAGTTCCTTTAAAGGAGAACTGTAGAGAGAGGTGCATGGAGGCTGCCATTTTTATTTCCATTTAAGCAATAACAGTTACCTGGCAGCGCTGCTGATCCTCTGTCTCTAGTACTTTCAGCCGTAGACCCTGAACAAGCATGCAGCAGATCAGGAGGTCAGGTGTTTCTGACAATTTTGACAGATATGACAAGATTCGCTGCATGCTTGTTTCTGGTGTGATTCAGACACTTCTTCAGCCAAATAGATCAGCAGGGCTGCCAGGCAACTGGTATTGCTTAAAAGGAAATAAATATGGCAGCCTCCATATACCTCTCACTACAGTTCTCCTTTAAGGTTTTAATACAAGAAGGGTTCACAGGGTCATTCGCTCTTTCGTAATTTAAAATACAGAGTCTGAAAATAATTAATTATCTCTACTACACATACAATTAATTATATCATAACATTTCTTTGCTACAGCTGTTTTAGATCCTGTAATAAATCTAAAAATACTTTAGATTTACTTCCTGCTTTCATGGGAGCAGACATTGGGTTAATATCCTGTGTTTTCCAATTAGCAGCTCTGCCATGGCAGAGAAGATTCCTGAGCTGACACAGCTGAAGAGATCAAATTACAGTTGTGATTAGTCACAGATGAGGTGGAATAAGGGCTGGTGCACACCAAGAGTGGTTCTGAGCCTTTTTTAAAAACGCTTGCGCTTTGAAAAGAGCTTGGCTAATGTATTAGAATGGGATGGTGCACACCAGAGCGATTTGTTTTTTCCCCAAATGCAAACTCTGGCCCTGCAGCATTTTTGCTGATTTCTGAGGCGATTCAGCCTCAATGTTAAGTATAGGAAAGTGGAAAACCGCTCTGAAAAACGCTACATCAGAGCAATTTTCCAAGTGTTTTTGTTACAGAAGCTGTTCAGTTACAGCTCTACTGCACCAAAACGCTCCAAAAAACGCTATTAGAAAATCACTAGGCACATGCCTAGAATCGCCTTAAAAAAGTGCTAAGCACTTGCGTTTATGCTAGTGCTTTTTGGTGTGCACTGGCCCTGAGACAGACTAAACTCTCTAAATACATACAGGGTGCATTTCTCTATGGTTTCCTTCTGTCCTGTGCAAGAGGTCCACTTTAATGAAGGTAATTTGTGGAAAGAGGTGTTGCTTTCAGTGGAGATTCATGCTGGTACACGCATCTGATTCTTTGTATTCATCGGTAGCGCCGCTGAGTGAGGCCGGCCCGACTGGCTCTCACAGGCTTCCTCCAGGTAGACGGCGGATCACATAAATAATTCCATGCCGAGCATCTTATCTGAGGATGTATCCGGCCTCCTCTGCATTCATCTAACTCACCTGGTACAGCGCTGCGCAATTTATCTCCGCTTATCAGCCGTGTACTAACGAGGCAACTGACAGAGCAACTGGCACGTGGCACCCAGGATCCATCACCGCAAACACTGAGCCACAGCGACACGCAATTCATCTCCGCTTATCAGCTGTGTATGAACATGGCAACTGACAGAGCAACTGGCACGTGGCACCCAGGATCCATCACTGCAAACACCAAACCACAGCGCCGCGCAATTCATCTCTGCTTATCAGCTGTGTATGAACATGGCAACTGACAGAGCAACTGGCACGTGGCACCCAGGATCAATCACCGCAAACACTGAGCCACAGCGCTGCACAATTCATCTCCGCTTATCAGCCGTGTACGAACATGGCAACTGACAGAGCAACTGGTACCCAGGATCACCGCCAACACTGAGCCACAGCGCCACGCAATTCATCTCCGCTTATCAGCCGTGTACGAATATGGCAACTGACAGAGCAACTGGCACGTGGCACCCAGGATCCATTACCGCAAACCACAGCGCCGCACAATTCATCTCCGCTAATCAGCCGTGTACAAACATGGCAACTGACAGAGCAACTGGCACGTGGCACCCAGGATCCATCACTGCAAACACCAAACCACAGCGCCGCGCAATTCAACTCCGCTTATCAGCCGTGTACCAACATGACAACTGACAGAGCAACTGGCACCCAGGATCACCGCCAACACTGAGCCACAGCGCCGCGCAATTCATCTCCGCTTATCAGCCGTGTACCAACATGACAACTGACAGAGCAACTGGCACCCAGGATCACCGCCAACACTGAGCCACAGCGCCGCGCAATTCATCTCCGCTTATCAGCCGTGTATGAACATGGCAACTGACAGACCAACTGGCACGTGGCACCCAGGATCTGTCACCGCAAACACTGAGCCACAGCGCCACGCAATTCATCTCTGCTTATCAGCCGTGTACAAACATGGCAACTGACAGAGCAACTGGCACGTGGCACCCAGGATCCATCACCGCAAACACCAAACCACAGCGCCACGCAATTCATCTCTGCTTATCAGCCGTGTACAAACATGGCAACTGACAGAGCAACTGGCACGTGGCATGCAGGATCCATCACCGCAAACACCAAATCACAGCACCACGCAATTCATCTCTGATTATCAGCCATGTACGAACATGGCAACTGACAGAGCAACTGGCACGTGGCATGCAGGATCCATCACCGCAAACACCAAACCACAGCGCCACGCAATTCATCTCTGCTTATCAGCCGTGAACGAACATGGCAACTGACAGACCAACTGGCACGTGGCATGCAGGATCCATCACCGCAAACACTAAGAATTAATCGTCACCCACAGATATCTCACCCAGAATTCATTGTAGATATGTCACCCAGAATTTTTCACTGAAGCAGACATGTCACCCAGAATTTATCACTAATGCAGACATGTCACCCAGAATTTATTACTGATGCAGACATGTCACCCAGAATTCACTGGAGACATGTCATCTAGAATTCATCGTCACCTTCAGATATCTCACACAGAATTAATTGCCGACATGTCATTTACATTTGGGGGGCGGCCAGGTGGCAGGTGCAGGGTCTCAAGGCTGATTCCTGAGAGATTCCATCCTGAAATCATCAAACAGATTTTTCTCTGATCAGATTCGTTTTAAAGTGACATGGGCCTAATAAAATAAAAAGTGGTTTTTTTTTAATTCCCCATTCATTTTTAACCGAACTTAGCCTATTAACCCATTATTAACCCCTGCAACACCTATGCCTGTTTATAAATGTTTAATGACTGCCGCCAGTAGCGATCGGATGCAATCGCTAGGGCGAAAGTTTCAGGCCCCAATGCTCTGTAGATGTAACGCTTTGCCATTGCCTAGTGATGCATCTGTACAGCTCTATACCCCCTGAACTGTCGCCCTAGCGAACGCATTAAATCGCCACAGACGCGGGGATAGCTGTCTGCCACATGCTCAGCTAGAAGTAAAATCTGGCATATGGGGTATCATTTTAATCGGGAGGGGCCAAATAATTTGTTTGTAAATGATTTATAACTGTGGGATGTGTGATGTGGAAGTTAGGGAGGGGGAAAAATGAAAAAAAAGTTCTGCATTTACGCCTAATTGTTCCCCATAAATGGACTATAAAACAAAATAGTTTTGGGAGAAAAATATTACCCCAAAAAAGCCTAGATTGTACTGAAAAAACAAGATATGTATCACTAAGATGGATAATCAAAAAATTACTGCTGTATCAAAACGACTAAACAACTAAAGTGTCAAAAATGTCAGGAACTTTGTAGTAAAAACCATGGAACGCGAAAGGGTTAAGGAACTACAAGTCCCACAATGCATTTGCCTTTTTGGATCATGACTGTGGCTGTCAGACTCCTGCAATGCATTGTGGGACTTGTAGTTCCTTAACACCTAGAGAGCTTGCAGATCACTGCACTAGGCATTACTAGACATCAGAAAGTCTTCACTTAAAACCAAAACTCATCCTAATGCCATAAAGCCACTTTAGTGATTTTCTACAAGCTTTTATTTCTCCAGACACAACTTGTACTGATCACCTGGGGACCACGCCAATTACACTGAATCCATATTTATTACAGGGGCCACAATGTTCATCCTGTGGTCACAGCACACAGGTACTACACAGGGCTGATGAGTGGTCAGTGCAGCCCTTGTGTGATCAGTGTTGCCACTGAGTGGTCAGTGTGGCCCCTGTGTTGTCTCTAGGTAGAGAGATTGGCCCCTGTGAGATTGTTGTTTTCCCCCTGAATGGTCAGTGTGGCCCCTGTGTGATTGGTGCTGCCCTGGAGTTGTCAGTATGGCCCGTGTGATCAGTGTTGCCACCGAGTGGTCAGTCTGGCCCCTGTGTTGTCTCTAGGTAGAGAGATTGGCCCCTGTGAGATTGTTGTTTTCCCCCTGAATGGTCAGTGTGGCCCCTGTGTGATTGGTGCTGCCCTGGACTTGTCAGTATGGCCCATGTGATCAGTGTTGCCCCGGAGTGGTCAGTCTCGCCTCTATGTGATCAGTGTTGCCCCGGAGTGGTCAGTGTGGCCCCTGTGTGATCGGTGCTGCCCTGGAGTGGTCAGTGTGGCCCCTTTGTGATCGGTGCTTCCCTGGAGTGGTCACTGTGGCCCGTGTGATCAGTGTTGCCCCGGAGTGGTCAGTGTGGCCCCAGTGTGATCATTGTTGCCCCCGAGTGGTCAGGGTGGTTCCTGTGTTGTCTCTGGGTAGAGAGATTAGCCCTCATATGATCAGTGTTGCCCCCGAGTGGTCAGTCTGGCCCTTGTGTGATCGGTGTTGCCCCCTGTGTTGTCTCTGGGTAGAGAGATTGGCCCCTGTGTGATCGGTGTGGCCCCCGAGTGGTCAGCGTGGCCTCTGTGTTGTCTCTGAGTAGAGAGATTGGCCCTCATATAATCTGTATTGCCCCCCAGTGGTCAGTGTGGCCCCTGTGTGATCGGTGTTGCCCCCGAGGGGGCAGTGTGGCCCCTGTGTGATCGGTGTTGCCCCTGAGTGGTCAGTGTGGCCTCTGTGTTGTCTCTGAGTAGAGAGATTGGCCCTCATATAATCTGTATTTCCCCCCAGTGGTCAGTGTGGCCCCTGTGTGATCAGTGTTGCCCCCGAGTGATCAGTGTGGCCCCCGTGTCATCTCTAGGTACAGAGATTGGCCCTCCTATGATCTGTGTTGCCCTCTTGGTGACAGCACTGTTTGTGTTATCAGTCCCATGTAACCATGCTCTGATTTCCATGAGACGTGTCAGCTTATTAGCCACGGCGTGTGAATAATTAA
The DNA here is from genome assembly GCF_040937935.1 of Hyperolius riggenbachi. Lineage (NCBI taxonomy): Eukaryota > Metazoa > Chordata > Amphibia > Anura > Hyperoliidae > Hyperolius > Hyperolius riggenbachi. Next base: position 31,732,195 of record NC_090650.1, on the reverse strand, counting down.
TTGGCTTGTTTCTCACCATCCAGCCGGAGCTGCTGTTAACCTCTGGCGGTCCAATCTGCACACTATCTGCCTTCATACGTGTTTTCTCCCCATGGGTCCTGCTAGATACCAAATATATTACAATGCGGATGTGTGCGATACCTTATGGCGGTCTTCACCCACCACAACATCTGTGTTGCATAGAAATACAATGTTGGCTTGTCTGGGACATAAATCAGGATAAAACTTCACTTTGAATGCACCACCAAAAACAACTGCCCGTGCACATTTTTGACATGAAAAAGAGGCGAGAGATCAATCAATCTGAACACCCTATTGGTAGCCTATAACCCCTCAATATTATAGGGATGTTGGTTCTTTCTTAACCCCTCTAAACGGAATGCCTATAAATGAATAACACGCAATCACCACCCTCCACCTAGCCCAACATGCTTCACCCCCATAAACTCTGGGCTTCATCAGGGAACAATTATAAAGTGCAGTAGTGCATCAGTTGCACAGCTTTATATACACGCCTGGCTTGTATATATAGCTGCGAGGCTATGCTACATAATTTGATATGAATGTATTTTAATGCTTTATAGCACCTTATGCACTACTGCACTTTATAATTGTCCCCTGAGGAAGCCCCAGAGCTTATGGGGGTGAAACATGTTGTGCTTTTTGCACAGGCAGTACAAAAAACATCTGTTTTTAGTGATGCATTCAAAGTTAAGTTTTATCCTGATATATCTCCCAAGACAAGCATAAATTGTGTTTTCTGATGGAAACCAGTATAGTGTTTTAAAAGACACCCGAGGTGACATGTGACATGATGAGATAGACTTGGGTATGTACAGTGCCTAGCACACTAATAACTATGCTGTGTTCCTTTTTTTTCTTTTTCTGCCTGAAAGAGTTAAATATCGGGTATGTAAGTGGCTGACTCAGTCCTGAAATGGCTTATGAGAGCAGGAAAGAGATAAAAATGGTCAATAGTTCATAGATTTTAGCTCTGCTATACTTCAATGAATGTGTCATTGAGCAAAAACAGTTAAAACTTAAAACTGTGAAATACCGTAAAAAGTCATTTTTAGAAGAAGGAAGATAGATACAATTGTTTATTTCATTTGTTTATTTTCGCCTCAGGTGTCCTTTAAGTCACATAGAAATACCCCATATTGAACAGGAGAGGCTGTTTGCTAGAAAACAAGCTTAGCTTGCCCACAGAGCTTGCACTCTGTCCCTACAGAAGACGCACCGTAGCCTTATATGCGGAGTCTAGAGAAAGTCATAAGTATACACAAACAGATGGAGAATGGCAGCAGGATAAGCCTCCGGGGGTAATTAATTCTGTGCAACGTCGGGTGACAGCTGTGCAGGAAGGGCAGAAGGGTAAATGAGGGTGGGATGGCAAATTAAGGAGGGGGTCCATCATACCCTGCGGAAAGATGGAATATATAAATATATACTGTATATAATGTGTGCGGAGGGCAGCGGAGAAATGGGAAGATTCTGTACAACGAGAGATGGTGAAAGTCAAATTACCGGCTGAGGTGGAAGGGAAACATACAATACTGGGGGTGAGCTCTCGGAATCGGAAAAAGTCCCAATATTGGCATCGGAATTGGGCTGTTCCGAGTAAAATCACGAAAATCGGAAATTACACGGTTTCAAGTAGTGCGTTTTGTTCTATCGAAGCAAAAATTGGCTTCAGAAACAAGAATTTCCAGCAAGCATGGCATCAACACAATGGCTAGGAAAGTGACAATTAGCTGCTAAAACAAGAATTTCCCGCAGACATGGCATTAACACAGTTAAAATTAGATTTGGAAACAAGAATTTTCAGCAACCACATCTTTAGCACAATGGCTAGGAAAGTGAAAATTGGATTCTAAAACAAGAATTTTCGGCCCATGGTGATGTCAACAAAATGGCCGCTGAGGATTCCCTGGTCCCTGGAGGCCACACTAAGCCCTCTTGAACACAATGGGCTCGATTCACAAAGCGGTGCTAACCCAGTTAGAGACTTTGGGCTCGATTCACCAAGCGGTGCAAAGTGTTAGCACCGTGGTGAAAAGGCCCTTATCACGCCTAAACTCAGTTTAGGCATGATAAGAAGGGCTTCGCGCGAAGTTACCGCGCGTACGCGCGTAAGTGCGCGCGCAGCACCCGACGCTTCGCGCGAAGCTCCCATTAAACCCTATGGGACTTTGCGCGCGCTCTCACGCGCGTACGCGCGGTAACTTCGCGCGAAGAGCAGGAAAAAGCGGTGATAACTCAGTGGTGAAAAGGTCATCACGCCTAAAGTCCTTTAGGCGTGATAACTGAGTTATCACCGCTTGGTGAATCGAGGCCCTTAGGCGTGATAACCATTGCACCACGCTGGTGAAAAGCCAGTATAGGCGTGATAAGTTTAGGCATGATAAGTTTAGATAGGTTTAGATCGCATGCAAAGGCCCGCACGCAAAGCAGTGCCATTAAACTCTATGCGAAGTGCACCACACTTTGCTAGCGCAAAACTTTTGATCAGCTGTGCATTGCGGTGCTAACCCAGCTGGTGCTTACACTTATCATGCCTAAACTTATCACGCCTAAACTTATCACACCTAAACTTAACATGCCTAAACTTATCACACCTAAACTTATCACACTTAGGGCTCGATTCACAAAGCGGTGCTAACCCAGTTATCACGCCTAAAAGACTTTAGGCGTGATAACCTTTGCACCAGCAAAGTTATCACCGCTTTGTGCTCTAACTCGCGCAAAGTTTCCGCGCGTATGCGCGTACGTGCGCGCGCAAAGTCCCATAGGGCTTAATGGGAGGTTCGCGCGAAGCGGGGGCCGCTGCGCGTGCGTGCGCGGTTGCGCGCGCAAAAGTTTGCGCGCGGAAAATTCGCGCGAGTTTCTTCTTATCATGCCTAAACTGAGTTTAGGCGTGATAAAGGGGTTTTCACAGGCGTGCAAAGTGTTTGCACCGCTTTGTGAATCAAGCCCTTAAACTTATCATGCCTAAACTGAGTTTAGGCGTGATAAAGGGCTTTTCACCAGCGTGCTAACTGTTAGCACCGCTTTGTGAATCAGGCCCAATGGGCTCGATTCACAAAGCGGTGCTAACCCAGTAAAAGACTTTAGGCGTGATAACCATTGCACCACGCTGGTGAAAAGCCAGTTTAGGCGTGATAAGTTTAGGCATGATAAGTCTAGATAAGTTTAGATCGCGCGCAAAGCAGCGCCATTAAATTCTATGCGAAGTGCACCAGACTTTGCTAGCGCAAAACTTTTGATCATCTGTGCACTGCGGTGCTAACCCAGTTGGTGCTTAAACTTATCACGTCTAAACTTATCACGTCTAAACTTATCATGCCTAAACTTATCACGCCTAAACTGAGTTTAGGCGTGATAAGGGGCTTTTCACCAGGGTGCTAACTGTTAGCACCGCTTTGTGAATCAAGCCTAATATGCGATTCCGATTTGTGATTTTTAATCATTTTTTACATGCGATTTCGATTTCCGATTTTTAATCGGTACTGCATGCTGCGTTTTTTCTGCGTTTTTCTTTTGATAGCATCCGGGGAAAATCGGAATCGCAAATCGGATTTGCAGTGTGCAGGGGGCCTAAGAATGAGGGGCCAGAGGACTGGGGCATCTCCTGCCCTAGTCCCCTGGATCCCTGACCTATGTGGAAAACCGCCTGTTCTACCACTCTAACTTGGCCTCCTCTAACTTGGGGAGCGGGCATTCCCCAGTGGCCGGCATCTTGTTGATGTCACTGTTTGCCAAAAATTCTTATCTCAGAAGCCAATTTTCACTCAGTTTTCTAGCCATTTGTGTTAATAACTGCGTTTGCTGAAAATGTTATGAATCCAATTTTTACCGTGTTAACATCATGCTGAAAATTCTTGTTTCCAGTTTTCACATTGGCAGAACTATTAGGGCTCGTTCCCACTGTTGCGACGCGATTTCGGCCGCATTCCGACGCTTGTAAAAACGCATGCGGATGCGTTTCCACATGCGTTTTTACCCGCGATTTCGCCTGCGATTTCGCATGGCAGGGTGCCATGCGAAATTAACCATGACACTGCCAGGGCTAAATAAAATTGAAAAAGGTGCGAAATCGCACGCGAAATCGTGGGTAAAAACGCATGTAACAAACGCATGCGTTTTTACTATTAAATACATTAGCGGCGATTCGCACGGATTCCCGACGCAGGCGAAATCGTTGGCTCTTTTGTGCGTTTTTTTCACGCTGAAAAAAACGCACCTCAACAACGCTACAGTGGAAACAGGCCCATCCACTTGTATTACATGTGCGGATCTGCATGCGTTGGACGCATGCAGATTCGCGATAGTGGAAACGAGCCCTCAACCACGTTGACTTCGATTGAAAATGCCATTGGAACATGAAAATCAGAACACAAAATTCTGTATTTGCCCATGGAGCGACGAATTTCAACAAAATCAGAATTCGGCTATTCTGATCAACCCTATACAGTAGCTAGATATTCTGTGTATATATACAGTGTGGGATTCTTAGGGTGTTTCTTTATCTTCAAGATTTCATACAGAAACAGCAGTATCTCAGTTCAGCTGCCAAAATAGTGTGCAAACGAGAAAGGAGACTGGCCGGTATCTTTGTATAGAGTGCTAAGAATAAAGAAAATTCAGAGAATCCCCCATGAGGACATGGACTAGTCCAAAATCTTTCAAATCTGTCAGATCTTTATTGCCTACTGTAAGCGTATAGGGAAAAAAAGTCATTTATAATGCATTTACTGTACTATACTGTACTGTACAGTATGTATGTATTGTAAACTTTGTAATTTTGGGCCATAGTGGTCCTTTAAGGTTAGGCTAAGGCCAGGAATGACTTAAAGAGGAACTCTAGTGAAAATAATGTAATAAAAAAGTGCTTTATTTTTACAATAATTATGTATAAATGATTTAGTCAGTGTTTGCCCATTATAAAATCTTTTCTCTCCCTGATTTACATTCTGACATTTACATGGTGACATTTTTACTGCTGGCAGGTGATGTCTGTGGAAGGAGATGCTGCTTGCTTTTTTGGCAGTTGGAAACAGCTGTTATTTCCCACAATGCAACAAGGCTCCCACAGTGTGATGTCAACACCATGGTCCTGACATCACACTGTGGGAGGGCTTTCACCACAATATCAGCCATACAGAGCCCACTGATGATCCGTTTGTGAAAAGGAATAGATTTCTCATGTAAAAGGGGGTATCAGCTACTTATTGGGATGAAGTTCAATTCTTGGTCACGGTTTCTCTTTAAGGTGATCAAGGGAGGTTAGGGTTGGATTTCAGGTAGGGGGTAATGATATGGGGGGAGATTAGGACTAGGTTATTGCTGGGAGGATGGTAAGTAACGGGAAAGGCATTTGCTTCCAAGGGACCCTCAACAGAGCTCAGAAATGCAATACTAAACTTACCTGGGTTGTCCTCCAGCTCCCCATAGCCTGTGAGGTCTCGCGGCGTCATCTGGGGCCCCTCCTTTCTCCTGTTGGCGGTACTGTCAGCTGCGCGACCTGGTTAGGAATTGTGCCCAACTGCGCATGCTTGGCCCGTCCGGGCACCCGTCTTGATGACGTGCCCGTAGCTGTAAGTGTTCTGCGCATGCACGGTTTATTCTTTCGAGAACCGTGCAGAGCGCTCACAGCGACAGGCGCCTGCTCAAGACAGGTGCGCGGACAGGCCGCTAATGCACAGTTGCACACAACTCCTGGTTGGGTTGCGCAGTTAAGCCAGCGGGAGAAGGAAGTGGACCTGCAAGATGCCGAGGGACTACGGGGGGGGGATAGAGGAAGCCGCAGGTAAGTTCAGTATTCCATTTTTGAGCTCTGTTCAGGGTCCCTTTGAGTGGATTGTTAGGGTTAGACAGCCACAATGCATTCCTGAACTATACGACTATAGGGAAACCCACATCCAGCACTTCACATCTGTGCCGAACTCCCCGTGCTGGACCCTGACCGAGCCATCATTGCCTGGAGCTGGTCCCATCACCCGGCAGAATCCCATCCACAGGCCTGGGCCGGAGGTCTCAGTATGGATTTGCCATTTACAAGGTGATTTGTTCTTAGCTTAGAGATAACCTGTCAGCCCGTTCCCCCTGATCTACGCACTCTCATCTCATGCAGCCACACGCTCCCCAGTGACCCTCATCATCTGTTCCTCCCTGTCACCTGATGAGAACGATTAGTGGTAATTACTCGGCCATTTGCGGTCCCCTGGATGTGTCACTTATGTGACAGTGATATTTCCAGCCCTGAATACCAATGGACTCATTCTGTAAATTATCCTCACTGTCTGCAGCTCGGGATTACATATAACCGGGCAGTCCTGCCCCAGACAGCGGGGGACAGATACGGGCAATCGCGTTCTGTTATATTAAAGCGGAATGAAACCCAGCATTTCTTCTTTGCTCTAATAGATTATTTACAGCATATTATATACAACCAGCATTTTTTTTTTTTACTGAAACAGCATTCAAAGGGTTAAACACAGGACTTAGAAGCTCCCTGTCAGGAAAGCTGGACGCATCTGAACTAGAGATAATGTTATCTTGTATTTAATTGTAGCAATTGAGGAATGTAAATAAACACTTCTCTGATGCTGGGTACACACTAAGATTTTATCGCCGATTTATTGACATCGATTATTTCCAACATGACCGATCTGCTTTCCGAGCATTTTCCAATCGATTTCCGTTCACTTTAATAGGAAATAGATCGGAAAATGCTCGGAAATCGATCGGAAAGCGAATCAAACATGTTGGAAATAATCGATGTGACAGTAAATCGGCCAGTAAATCTCAAAGTGTGTACCCAGCATGACACTGCAGGCTCTGCTGAAGACAGCCAATCAGAAAGCATTTCTGGTTACTTTAGAAGATGAGTAAAGCAGTTATGAATAAAAAGCAAAGTCAGCTCTCAGAGCAAAAAAAAAGTGTACTTTGGAAACGTATAATTTCTAAATGAATAATAATACTTATGCACAAAAGCAAATATGATAACCGTATGGCAAATAAAAAGTAGGACAACATGTTTTTATTGAATAATACGTCAGGGTTTTATACCGTTTTAAACCTGTAATAGGGAGAAAGTCCCAACCAGCAAGACAAAGCATTACTGTATACAGCCACTGTGTACATTGACCGCGGCTATCTTGTGCTGTTGTAGAGCGTGGCTTAACTTTTTAATTATCTGATTATCATTAACCACTTGATGACCCAGCCTTTACCCCCCCTTAAGGACCAGCGCTGTATTTGCTGATCTGTGCTGGGTGGGCTCTACAGCCCCCAGCACAGATCAGGGTGCAGGCAGAGCGACCAGATCGCCCCCCTTTTTTCCCCACTAGGGGGATGATGTGCTGGGGGGGTCTGATCGCTCCTGCCTGCGTGTGGCTGGCGGGGGGGGCACCTCAAAGCCCCCTCCACCGCAGGATTCCCCCTCTCCCTCTCCTCCCTCCCTTCCCCGGAGATCCGAGGCTGCACAGGAACGAATCTGTCCTGTGCAGCCTCTAACAGGCTCCCTGCTGTCATGTGACAGCGGTCCCCGGCCGCTGATTGGCCGGGGATCGCTGATCCAGTACAACGCTGCTACTGTTAGCAGCGTTGTACAAATGTAAACAAAGCGGATTATTTCCACCTGTGTTTACATTTAGCCTGCGAGCCGCGATCGGCGGCCCGCAGGCTATTCACGGAGCCCCCCGCCGTGAATTGACAGGAAGCAACCGCTCGCGCGAGCGGCTGCTTCCTGATTAATTAGCCTGCAGCCGGCGGCGCAGATGTGCGTCGCTGGTCCTGCAGCTGCCACTTTGCCGACGCGCGGTATGAGTGCGCGGTCGGCAAGTGGTTAAAGAGAACCTGTAAGGAAAAAAGAGCCCCAGGGGGTACGTACCTCGTCTTGCGTCTGCGCAGTAGAGCGGACTCCATCGGGTTTGTCTATTTCAGCCTGAGCCCGAGGAGGAAGTTAGTACTGCGCTGGATCCCAAAGGTTAATATTGCCGTGTGCTGCAGGCGCTACTGTGCCGGTGTGCTTCCGCTGATAAACTCGTCAGCGGATTTTTGGGGAGAGCCAGGGATAGATCATGGCTACATAGGAGGGCCGGGGAAGCCTCATTAGGTTAGTTAGTAGTGGAACTTTTTTCCTTACAGATTTTCTTTAAAGCGTACCTGAGGCGACATGATGAGATAAACATGTGTATGTACAAAACATATTAATAACCAGGCTTTTTTCCTTACAGTATTTTTTGTACTGTAAGGCTCACTTTTTCTCCCCCAAAAGTGGGAGGAAAAAGTCACTGCGTCTTATGCTGGGTACACACGTTGAGATTTCCCGCTCGATTCGCGGTTCGATTCGATTATTTCAAACATGCTCGATCGGATTTCGATCGGTCCTGCCGTCGATTTTGCATACTTAACGTAAAAAAAAGATCGTAATCCAATCGAGCATGTTTGAAATAATCGAATCGATCAGTTCGATCCCGCGAATCGAGCGGGAAATCTCAACGTGTGTACCCAGCATTATAGTCAGGACTGTGGACTCGGTACAAAAATCTTCCAACTCCGACTCCTGAGTTTATGAAACCACCGACTCTGACTCCAACTCAGACTTAACCTCCCTGGCGGTTTGTTAAAATCCGCCAGGGGGCAGCAAATACCTTTTTTTTTATTTTTATTTTTTCATGTAGCGAAACTATGGCATCCCCCCAGCCCCTCCGATCACCTTCGGCGAACGGAGATCAAGAGAGCCATGGCGACGGGGCGGGATGACATCACCGACGTCGTGACGTCAAAGGGGAATCCGATCCACCCCACAGCGCTGCCTGGCACTGATTGGCCAGGCAGCGCACGGGGTCCGGGGGGGGGGGGGGGGGCGGCTGCAGCGACGGGTATAGCGGCGGATCGGCCTGAGCGGTGCCTCCCGGCGGCATAGCCCGAGCTCAGCTCGGGCTTACCGCCAGGGAGGTTAAAGGTACCCAAAATGACTCAGACTTCGACTCCTTAGTCTAATACTTTACAGGGCTGTGGATTTTGTACAAAAATCATCCGACTCCTCAGTTTATGAAATCTCCAACTCCGGGTACCCAAAATGTCTCCAACTCCTCGACTCCGACTTCACAGCCCTGCTTATAGTCCAACTACAGAGAGTTTCTAACTTGTGAACGCCTGCCAATATGAACCTCCAAACCGCCTCAATGTTGGGGACTCCCTGTACTGTGCCCAGGCAGAGGAGAACACAGGGGGACAAATGGAGGACACAGGGGGACACAAAGGGGCATAGAGGAGGTCAGAGGCAGACACATGAAGGACACAAGGGGGGCAGAGGAGGACACGGGGACAGAGAGGTATAAGGGGGCATAATCCACAAGGCTCCTCCACCATGGATACACCAGATTTATTATATATTTTTTCCCCCTAGTTTTGTCCTCAGGAACGCCATATAGTCCAAAAAATACGGGTATCTAATTTTACTGCCTGTAATGCTGGGAATACATGGGTCGATTCTGCGCCTGATTGTTTTGCCCGCTTGATTCTCTTATCTTCTGCTCGTTTTTCTTATCTTTTTTCAATTCACTTCAATGATGAATCGATCGGCAAAATGATCTAACGGTGATCGGACATGGCGGAAATTATCTATCGAGCCATCTTAATGGCTCAAAATCGAGCCGTGTATTCTCAGCATTAGGCATGGAAGTGACAGCTTCTGTCTTGTCGGGGATATAGTAAAGGCCACTGATAAGAAAATTACAACCATAAAGCCATAAAAGTTTTCCTGGCAGAATACACCTTCTGAGAGCAGAGGGAGATAAAATACATGAACCATTGACCTTTTTCTAACTCTGGGACACTTATTAGGCTGATACTGAGCAGAGACAACAAAACATTCAATTGAGTTGTAAATAAAATAAAACTAAGGGATATCTTAAAAAAAAGTCATTTTGAGTAGGAGGATAAATACAATTGTTTATCTTATCATTTTATTTTCATCTTGGGTTCACTTTAAAGGCCTGAAAAGCGATGAATTTTAAAAATTCCTCCAATTATTTTTTGAACACACCGTGATTTGTAATCATGCCCGCTGATCGTGGCGAAATGCACCCTTGAAAACAAGTGAAAATTGCGCTCATAGCGCACCCCGATTATGTTTTTAGTGTGACAAAAAAAGGGAACACCGAGAGCCCATTTTATAGGCAGGTGGGTAAAATTAGACCTGTCCCCACTCAGGATTAAGAAGTTGCTCTCTGTATATCGTAAAAAAGGAACCAAGTCCCCTCCACCTGGGGTGGACACAAATCTTGTACAGTTGTACAGAGGCGCCAGAAGTATAAAAAGAGATAAAATACTTTTAAAAAAAGAACACTGGGGGGTTAGTGGTGGACTTACCTCCCCAAAATAGACATAAAAATGCTGTTGATTATTTCAACTATTGATGCTCGGATACCCCTTTTTATTATTCGAGTTTGGTCGAATTCGAATAGTAAATTATTCGAATTCAGTCGAATATTCGAGTCGAATATTTTTTACTATTCGATTCGACCTCGGACTTCGAGCTCACTATTCGAGTCGGTATTCGAGCTCATTATTCGAGCTGACTATTCGAATTGGCCTTAAATAGCTTCCAACACTTGTTTTGAGGGTGAATGATGCAAGAAACATCTTTTGTTTCCAAGTAACAACAACAAGTGATTATGTGGGGATGTTCCTTTAAAAAAAAAAAGGTGGAAAGAGAAGTTGTGTCCAGAATTTTGTTCAGTACTGTATATACTTCTTCTTCTTCTTCTTTTTTATCTTCTATATCTTCTTCTTCTTCTTCTATATCTTCTTCTTCTATATCTTCTTCTATATCTTCTTCTTCTTCTTCTATATTGTCTTCTTCTTCTTCTTCATCTTCTTCTTCATCTTCTTCTTCTTCATCTTCTTCTTCATCTTCTTCTTCTACATCTTCTTCATCTTCTTCATCTTCTTCATCTTCATCTTCTTCCTCTTCATCTTCTTCTTCTACATCCTCTTCTCCTTCTTCTTCTTCTTCTTCTTCTTCTTCTTATTCTTCTTTTTCTATATCGTCTTCTTCTTCTTCACTTATTTCTCTTTTATATATTTTTTTTAAAGAAATGCAGCTATTTTTGAGCGTAATAAATAGCTGGTGGCGCACGCATGTTGGAAGCGCCATTGTATGTGCTACCTGGCAGTGGAAACACACAGACAGCAGGAGGTAAATTCAGCAGCAGCAGCAGGAGGAGGTGGAGGATTGTGTGGCAGCAGGCAGTCAATGAGGCAGGCAGCGAGACATAATAGGCTGTGTGGTACCTAGCGGTGGTACCAGGCCGTAAATACACACCATGAGGTTCCAGACAGCGGTCGTGAAGCCCACATCATGTTCAATACACAACTGGGACAACACAGTTTTCAACCCGGACACCTCTAAAAATAATATCACACAGTATTAATAAAAAGTATATATAATTTTTTTGTTTTTTTTAAAGAAATGCAGCTATTTTTGAGCGTAACAAATAGCTGGTGGCGCACGCATGTTGGATGCGCCATTGTATGTGCTCCCTGGCAGTGGAAACACACAGACAGCAGGAGGTAAATTCAGCAGCAGGAGGAGGAGGATGAGTGTGTGGCAGCAGGCAGTCAATGAGGCAGGCAGCGTGACATAATAGCCCTGGTACCTAGCGGTGATACCAGGGCGTAAATAAACACAACAGGAGGTCCCAGACAGCGGTCGTGCAGCCCACATTGTGTCCAATACACAACTGGGACAACACAGTTTTCAACCCGGGCACCTCAGAAAAATTAAACCTTTTTTTTTTTTATGGATTTTTGGTTTTGTTTGTAAAACAAATTACACAGATATATAGCTATTGTTTGACGTAATAGCTGGTGGCATAGTGGCAGCAGAAGGTAAATCTGTGTACCCTGGCGTTGGGAAACACAGACAGACAGCAGCAGCAGCAGGAGGAATGGAGGAGTAATTATGTGAGCAGCTATTGTTTGACGTAATAGCTGGTGGCAGAGTGGCAGCAGAAGGTAATTCTGTGTACCCTGGCAGTGGGAAACACAGACAGACAGCAGCAGCAGCAGGAGGAATGGAGGAGTATTGTGAGTGTGGCAGCAGGCAGGCAGCGTGACATAATAGCCCTGGTACCTAGCGGTGATACCAGGGCGTAAATAAACACAACAGGAGGTCCCAGACAGCGGTCGTGCAGCCCACATTGTGTCCAATACACAACTGGGACAACACAGTTTTCAACCCGGGCACCTCAGAAAAATTAAACCTTTTTTTTTTTATGGTTTTTTGGTTTTGTTTGTAAAACAAATTACACAGATATATAGCTATTGTTTGACGTAATAGCTGGTGGCAGAGTGGCAGCAGAAGGTAAATCTGTGTACCCTGACAGTGGGAAACACAGACAGACAGCAGAAGGGCAGTACACAGCAGCCCACTGTAGGTGTAAAATGTGTGGCTGCAGGCGACGTAATAGTCAAAGTGAACCAGGCTGGCTTAGTGAGCAGGAGCCAGGAGGTGGTAAAGGGTGGTAAGGCACATTAACGATGGTTCTTCAGTTCATGTCCCCCTCTCGCCGACAACAGGGGCCACGCCACCAGCTGCACTGAAGCAGCGCTCGGACAGCACGCTGGAAGGGGGACAGGACAGCACTTCCAGGGCGTACTGCGCCAGCTCGCTCCAGATCTCCAGGCGCTTGACCCAATACTCCATGGGATCAACAGGGGCATCGCTGTCAAGCCCGCTGTAGGACCCCATGTAGTCAGCCACCATTCGGGTCAGGCGCTGGCTGTGACCGGAGGAGGATGCTGCTGCATGCACCTCCTCTCTAGTCACTGCTGCCGGAGCCTCTACAGTCCTGTAGAGCTCGTTGCTGAGAGACAGCAGGTCTGTGGGGCGCTTGCTGCTGGATGCAGGCACCTGCTGCTGCCTCTGTGCTGGCTGGACAGTGGGGGTGGAAGGCTGGGGGAAGGCTTCCTCCAAGCGCTCAACAAGGGCCTGCTGCAAGCTCCTTATTTGTTGCGCTGGGTCTCCTCCTGCAGGCGGCAGGAACTGGCTCAACTTCCCCTTGAGGCGTGGGTCCAACATCATGCTGATCCAGATCTCCTCCCTCTGCTTCATCTGGATCACTCTGGGGTCCCTGCGCAGGCACGCCAGCATGTGCGCTGCCATTGGGAAGAGGCGGGCCACGTGTGCTGGCACATCGATGGCAGTGCTGCTGTCCTCATCCTCCTCCTCCTCCTCTGCCGCCTCATCCTCTCTCCACCCCCGCACCAACTCAGCTGCGCTGTGCTGATCCCCCTCATCAGCAGCAAGGTCAGGGACCTCCACCAAGTCCTCCTCCTCCTTCCCCTCAGAGGTGGACTGTGCAGCTGCTTGCCGCTCCTGCTGGTCCAAGGCTGCTGCTCCCTGTTCCAGCAAAGCATCGAGGGCCCTGTTCAGCAGACAAACCAGGGGAACCCACTCGCAGACCATAGCATGGTCCCTGCTCACCATGTTAGTGGCCTGCAGAAAGGGAGCCAGCACTAAGCACACCTGCTGCATGTGCCTCCAGTCATCATTGGGGACTTGGTCTTGTCCCTTCTCTGAGCGGCGGAAACAGTGGCCAGGGCAAGGTACTGGTTGACAGCGTGCTTCTGTTCAACCAGACGCTCCAACATCGCCAGGGTGGAGTTCCAGCGAGTCGGAACGTCAAGGATCAGCCGATGGCGTGGCAGCTCCAGCTCCTTTTGCACGTCTTCCAGTCTCGCACAGGCTGCAGCCGAGCGCCGGAAGTGACGCACAACGTTCCTTGCCGTTTCCAGCAGTTCGCCCATCCCCTGGTAGGTGCGCAAGAACTTCTGCACCACCAGGTTCAGCACGTGGGCAAGACAGGGGATGTGGGTCAGGTTTCCCCTGTCTATTGCGGCAACCAGATTGGCCCCATTGTCGGCCACCACCTCTCCGACTCTGAGGCCTCTGGGGGTCAGCCAAATCCTCTCCTGCTCCTGGAGTTTGGCCAACACATGGGTTGCCGTCAGCTTGGTCTTCCCAAGGCTGACCAAGTGCAGCAGCGCTTGGCAGTGGCGGGCCTTCACGCTGCTGCTGAGGCGGGGGGTTTGGCCAGGTGTGCCGGAGGATGGCAGAGGATCGGAGGAACCTGCTGCAGTTCCCCTGACCCTGCGGGGTGGCACCACCCACTGTGTTGCTGCTGCTGCTGTGCCCGCTGCTGCTCTCCCATCCTCACCCCCTTCCACCAAGCTGACCCAGTGGACAGTGAAGGACAGGTAGCGGCCTGTCCCGAAGCGGCTGCTCCAGGAGTCCATGGTGACGTGGACCCTTTCACCAACCGCGTGCTCCAGCCCTCGCTCCACATTGGCCATCACAAAGCGGTGCAGTGCAGGAATAGCCTTGTGGGCGAAGAAGTGTCTGCTGGGGAGCTGCCAGTCTGGGGCTGCACAAGCAAGCAGCGCACGCATGTCGCTCCCCTCCTGCATGAGCGTGTACGGCAGGAGTTGGGAGCACATGGCCCGTGCCAGCAAGCCGTTCAGCTGCCGCACGCGACGGCTGCTGGGAGGCAGAGCCCTAACCACC